>NC_056522.1:73462294-73469963 GCF_019175285.1 Sceloporus undulatus | reverse complement strand
TGTAGGCTGTGTCAACATTGCAGAAATAATCCCATTTGACACCACTGCCATGGCTCAGTGCTATGGAATTCTGGGAATTGCACTTTGCTGTGGTTCCAGAGCAGAGCTTTAACTGTATCAAACTGGATCATTTATGCAGTATGGATGCAGCCTACATCCCCCTACCAGTGGAAATACACAGGATTTCTTTGGATGGAGACACGAAGGTTAAAATGGCATGAAACTGATAACTGTTTAGTGCACATGCACCTTATGTCACTGGCCTTTGTAAAAATTGTGATATTCCACCTAATTCTTTTATAAGATATGAACCTCCTCTTGCCTTTCGATATTGTTAGTCAGTGACTGACTTCTGTGTTTGCCAGACTGAAAGCTGAAGTTAGCTTCTGTACCTTTAATGATTGTGTAGAAGGGGAAATTTCAGCAGCTTCTGCTTGTCACACAGCCAGGTAAAAAGCAACACCTCCAAGTTCCTTCTTTTTTACAACCATTAACGTTATGGAGCAGTTTCCAGTTTTCAGTCTGACAACCCTATGACATCACATTTGAGGAATTTAAGGGATTTTAAAATGTAATGTAGGGATGTACAGATTATGCTTAACTCTGCCATTGAAACTGACAAAGAGAGAGATTCAAAGGGCTAAATTATTCTGTAATCATGTTTAATAATTGATGGCGAATCCACAAAATACTTAAAGTAGCTTATCTAAAAATTAATTTCTGAAATCAGTAAGTTCTGAATTCAAACCAGAGAGAGGGGCCTAGTCCTCTTTGTCATTCTCCTACTATTTCATTAGAGGCATCCTTAGAAAGATCTCTACTAGTGATCC
Source organism: Sceloporus undulatus (assembly GCF_019175285.1). Classification (NCBI taxonomy): domain Eukaryota; kingdom Metazoa; phylum Chordata; class Lepidosauria; order Squamata; family Phrynosomatidae; genus Sceloporus; species Sceloporus undulatus. Next base: position 73,469,133 of record NC_056522.1, on the reverse strand, counting down.
AGGTAAATGAGAAGGTTTATGTGAGAAAAGCTAATCTTCCATCTGTGCTGCCTCTTGAATGTTTATATTTGAATTTAAGATCCAAACCAGCCCTTTGGTCTTCAACTAGATGAAGACTGGAAATCAGTGCAGGTCACTCACCACCAGAGAAGATCAGAATTTATTAGAATTATTGCATTATATTTGCATTATTTGCATTATATTTGTCAACATATGAACAAGATTTTTCTCACAGAGATTCCCCTTAGCTCTCCTATTTGCTTGAACTATAACTAAACCAGGAAATGTTATTAATTATAGCATCCTACATCATGCAGATTGCAAAACTATAAATCCAAGCTTTAAAACAAACCAGGCTTTTAAAGAGATATCAGATCATAGTCGAATAACCAAGTTTCATCTGAAGCTGGTAACCATAGTTTTCTGGTTCTGATGAAACTGAACTAATGGTTAATTAGAGGCTTATAGCTGTTATTGTTTTCATTGCAAATGGAAAAAACAATGCATCTGCAAAGGGGGGGGAGCTTGTTCATACAGTATCTCATCTTATTAAACATAATCATTGCAATGAATGCATTATATTAAATAAAACACTGTAAATTAAAACAGCCTTTCCCAGTCTAGTAGGAATCATATTTTATCCCACTTTTCCCCTTTGTATGATTTGCAAAGACTGAGGCAGGCCTCCCTTCACCTGCTAAATGTCTTGTTTTTACATAGTTGTCAAATGCACAGGAGCCATGCCAAGAAAAAAGTGAATAGCTGCAACTTTTCTGTGGCCAAACAAGCAATTCCTAGGAGAGGGTCAGTCTTTTTCTTGGTCACTTCCTGACAAACAAAACAAAGTATCTTTATTGTTCTAGACATTAGAATATCATGCTTATGTTTATCATCACAGCTAACCTTGATGGAACAACCATCTATTTTTGTGGTGGCATATTGTAACTCATGATGTGGTTTATTTGCTTATCTGTTGAGTTGCATGCCATGAAAAATATAAAGTAGTGTAAAACACTGGTATGACTGGTCTTTGTAGCATCTTAAAATCAACTGAATTTGTTTCAGGACCACAGTCTCCTTTATGAGCCTTGATAATGCCTACTCAGGTTCAGATTCCTGTCCTTGGTGGGTTACAGACTGCCATAAGGGACGTCCTTAGGACGTCCCATTTTGAAAAAGGGGCGTCTCTTCCAGACACCCCTTACCCTGTTACGGACAGAGTCCATAACAAATGGCGGTAGCCGTTCCACACGGCCACCGCCATTTTGATGTAACGGATGCTCTGCGTCCGCACGTCGCGGCCCGGAAGTGACAGTGCGAGTGTGCGCTTTGGCACTTGTGGCGTCTCTTCCGGGTTGCCGGAAGGAGCGCAATTTTCGCGCTCCTTCTTTGCAGCGCAGAGGAGTCGCGCGGTTTGGCTGCTGTGACTCCTCTGCGCTGCAACCGGCAGCGGCCCGAGACCGCCCCTTTTGGGTGGTCTGTAACGGGCCCCCGTATACTGCCAGTTAGTCCATTCTAGTATCTGACAGAAAAGACAAGTAGTTGTTGAAATGTTATATTTTAATATGCTTTATTTATATGTAAATTAACTGTATACATATACATCCTGTAAGAGTGCTACAAAATAAGAGTGCTACAAAAACCCACTATGGATTCAAAAGATGCCCCTTTGCATATGGAAAGCATATTCTCACAGAAAAGTTACCTGAATGCCATGTCCCCAAGGCAGCCAGAAGCCACCTTATCTTGCTTGTGTTTCAGACCATAGTCTTAAAGGTGCTACAAATTCCCTTTGCATACTGATATTACAGTATAATTTGGCCCTGAATAATTTCACCAGTAAAAGGAAAAGTTTTGAAACTGTTGTTGAGAATGAAATAAGTCAAGATTTATAAACCTCGTGAAGTGTAAAATAACTTTTCTGTAACTTTTCTCTCACTGGTGAAAGAGATGGTCAACAGAAAAGGGTGTAAGGGGCCAGTTTTCATCCTCATTTTTGGCTGGGTCAATTTCACAATGACCTCAGTGATAGGAATGAAGTGGTCATGTGTAAAGAATTTGGGTTGATGAAAGTAGAGCATAGAAAATGACTGAAGAAGGATTAATTTTGACAGCATCATCAACTGAGCAATTCTATAATACTCTGGGACATTCTCCTTAAAAGTCATTTTCTAAGTTCTGGGTTTCAAAATTTATTCCTGCTTTTCCATAGAATTATGTCAGAACTAAACATTTATGTACATTTCTCTCCCCCAAGGAAAAGTTCCATAAGCTGAGAAGAACTGTTCAAGTCAATTCTTTCTGACTGGTTTTATAAGAAGCAGAATGTAGAGGTACCTAATGTGCATTCATGACGATATATTTAGTGCAGCTGTTTAATTGAGTGCTTTTAGTGGCTTATGAATCCCATAATTGTAAGGAAACCATAATGATGTCTATCTAAAAGGGAAAAATATACCTGTAAATCTTTTAAAGGTTTTTTTTTTTCCCACATTAAGAGAGGAAATGATGAGTAATGGCCCCAGAGTACCATTCAGTATAATGAAATTTTGGATTTCATTCATCCAAACTGCATGCATCCCATTTGGCATGGCTTACCAGTGAGCAATCCTGTGCCTCATGAAGAGTTAGCAAAAACTGTTGCAAATCATTATTGTTGTTGGTGGTGGTTATATTCAGTTCCTTGAAATCCAGATTTATTTCTTTTTCATTGTTCCTCATTGGCAAATTTATAAATCAAGACAATGAGCTTTTCAGGGGTTGGGGTCAGGACATTTGTTCATAATCACATAAAAGAATAGGGACAGAGCAGAACCAACACATGAACTCTTAACAGTGTTGATTAACTATAATACAACAATAAAAGCAAAAAGATTCCAACTTAACATTAGGAGGAACCTCTTGACTCTAAGAGCTATTTAGCAGAGGAACGGGCTGCCTTGGAGAGTAATGGACATTGCTTCTTTAGAGATCTTTCAGCAGAGGTTGTATGGTCATCTCTCTGGAGTGCTTTAGTTGTGTATTCCTGCATGACAGGGGGTTGGATTAGATGGTCCTTGGGATCCCTTCCAGTTCTGTGATTCTAGAAAGAACAACTATTAGATGGATTTGTAATTTATTTGTAATTGACCAAACCAAAATGGTGCTCACCAATGGCTCCTCTTCATCTTGAAGAGAAGTGACTAGTGGAGTGCCACAAGGTTCAGGCCTTGGTAGAGTTCTATTCAACAAATTTATCAATGACTTGGATAGAGGGCATACTTATCAAATTTGCAGATGACACTAAATTAGGAGGGAATACTAATAGGCCAGAGGACAGGATCAGAATTTAAAAGACCACAAGTTGAGCATGAGTCAACAGTGTGATACAGCAGCTTAAAAAACCAATGCAATTCTAGGCTGCATCAATAGAAGTGTAGTGTCTGTATCAAAGGAAGTAATAGTGCCACTCTATTCTGCTTTGGACAGACCTCATCTGGAATATAGTCTCCAGTTCTGGGCATCACAATTCAAGAAGGATGTTGACAAGCTGGAATGTGTCTAAAGGAGAGCAACAAGAATAGTGAATGTTTTGGAAACCATGCCCCATGAGCTAGATATGTTTAGCCTGGAGAAGAGAAAGTTAAGGGGTGACAGGATAAACATGTTTAAATGTTTGAAGGGAAATCATATTGAGGGTGGAGCAAACTTGTTTTCTGCTGCTCCAGAGACTAAGACATGGAGCAATGGATTTAAGCTACAAGAAAAGAGATTCCACCTAAACATTAGGAAGAATATCCTGATGGTAAGAGCTATTTGACAGTGGAACATGTTGCCTCAGAGGATGGTGGAGTCTCCTTCTTTGGAGGTTTTTAAAACAGAGACTGGATGGCCATCTGTTGGGAGTGCTTTGAGTCTATGTTCCTGCATGGCAGGTGTTGGACTGGATACCTCTTGTAGTCTCTTCCAACTCTATGATTCTATGATTCTGACATGTTAACTTTTTGGCTAATGGTAGCTAATGTCATTAATTTTGTCTGCTTTAATGTTATCTGAAAATATTGGCCGGTTACACACCGGCAGTTGGGACGTCCGCAGGACGTCCCATTTTAAAAAAGGGGCGTCTAGAAGAGAGTCTAATACAGACTGTGTCCATACAATATGGCGCCGGCCCTTCTACATGGCCGGCGCCATATTGACGTATCGGACGCTGAGCGTCCGAACCTCGCGCGGCGCTAATGATGTCACGAATGCGCCCTTGGCGCTTCGCGACATCACCAGTGCGCTGCGGAAAGAAGCTCCATTTTGGAGCTTCTTTTTTGCTCCGCGCGGGAGCCGCGCAGTATGGCTGCTGCGGCTCCCGCGCGGAGCAAGCAGCGGCGGCGGCAGACCGCCTCAAAGCGGCAGTCTAGAACCCGCCCTAGTTTTGAAATCCCCTTCTAGTGTCCTCCATTCCCCACTTATTCTGCTCCTTCATTTCTGAAAAGTATCTTCACCCCTTCCTCTTTCTTTTCAACCCAACTCCAGCTACCTTGACAGCTTTTCTAGAAACTAATAGTAACTGTCTTGCATCCCACAGCATGAGAATGGTTGCATAGAAATGCAATAACTAAATAAATGCCTCCAAGTCATTCCTAACGTATGGTGAACATATCATGGGGCTGAGAGTGTGTGATATGCCCAAGGTCACTCTTGCTTACACCAACTAAATTCCAGCTGTGTGGTGGCTGTGGTACAGCTAATAGTATTCTAGCATGCCGCAAGACCCCTGGAAGCACTAATCACAGCTTAAAAACTATTTTTTGGCCAAAAATTTCAGAATAACCCAACCAGTTTCTTTATGCCATCTGAAGGTTATCGGATTTGTTGTTTGTTTGTTTGTTTGTTTTTTGAGGGGGGTTAACTTTCCCAAGTTCTTTCACACATGCTATTCCTTAACAAGTGCCCTGGTCACCACCTTGTTTCCAGAAACAATGAACTAATCATCTTGCATTTTATAAAAACTTTCCTTGTCTGGTGATTATTTATTTCTTCCCAGGAGGAATTGCACAAATGACAGTCTACGAGCCTGATCTAACTTTATTGGGGATAAGACAGGGTTCAAAAATTCCTACTTGAAAATAATTATGTATGTGGTATTCTAAGACAGCAAAGCCCATGTTGGCTCCTGCTACCCATGAAATGTGGGAATGAATGTTTCCTGGAAGCCTTTTTAAAATACAAAAGTCTGGCTATTGCTATTTCCACAGAACTGAAAGCAAAAACCAAGTGCCCCCAGAAAGAACCTTTGATCACACAAGGATCAAAGAAGGATTAACATTAATTCTCCATACTGAAAAATTGTTGACGCCAGAGTGGATTGATTTAAATCAAAGCAATATAAATCAACAAGAAAAAAGTCCAGTATAAGTCATTGATTGAAATCAAATTGCCTGTTGATGCTACTTCATGTATTAGTTAAACAATTGTGCATTTCTGGCCACTAAATTATGTTAAATTTAAAATGAAAAAGCGTTATTTTCCATTTGCAGTGATGAAAAACCTTCTGACTGTATATACAGTATTTGCCATATCATCCTTGGAATAACTTGTCCCCATGGAAGCATCCACTGCATTTGTAAAGTTAAGTATAGACCTATAGCAATCTGCCTGAGAGATAATTTCTCCCCCTCCTCTTCCTCCCAGTGTTTACACATTCTTCTTCACTCTGCCTTGTCCCAGCTCCATCTTTACAAAACCAAAGTGACAAAGAAAAGACAAAGGTTCATAACTGAGAAGCTGAAATAAAATTAGTAATTACAGTATTGTGTAAACTGAAGCAATATTTTCTTTATTTTGTTATCCCCCTCCCCCCACACACACACTTTCCCCCCATTTCAGTACTTTTGGTGAAATTTTCATGAGGTTTTTAATTACAAAATAACATATTTTTGTAAAAAAAAGATATTTTTTGAAGATGATGAGACATCCTTTCTCAGCAAGGACAACAGTTTTAAAAATATTTTTATAACCCTTGTAGAGTATAAAAATTAACAAATTCGTTCAGCATTTATATTGAAAGATTTTTTTTTAAAAAAAAGGTTAAAGAAGTATTGAAGCATTGGCTTCGTTTGGAGATTATAAAATGTACAACTACAGTGCACCCGCATCATACACGGGTGTGCCTTACGTGGCTTAAAGCATATGCTGGAAGCCGCACCAGAAATTACATCTCTGCACACTGGAAAAGGCAATGGCACATGCACCACCGTGCACTACCACGGGCACGAGCCCCATTCACTTGAATGGGGCTTGAGCATCCACACTGTTTCCCTTACGCAGGGGGGTCCAGAATGGATCCCCCTGCACAAGGGAAGGGACAACTGTACCATGTTTATATCCCAATTATTTACTATTTTAAATATCATTTAAGAGAAGTTTATTGTTAACAAAAAAGCAAAGCTATTTTAAATTTTAAAATCCACTTTCAATTTTTTTTATTTCTAATCATCAGTTTTTATCTACACTAGTTGAAGTGCTCTTCCAAATATGAATGAGCTGAAGGAATTGTTACACAAGGAGAAGATATCTGAAAGAAGTCAAATAATGCTGTTTCAGATGGCATTTTTCCATGCCACTTCCAAATGCCCATCCATACAACTCACAAAAGTTTTATGAGCTTTTTAAAATGGTAAACTGAGAGTGTAGTTCTGAACATGTTTCCATGAGATGAAATCCCATCGTGTTGTTCTTCTACTTCTACTTCTTCCTATTATTATTATTATTATTATTATTATTATTATTATTATTATTATTATTATTATATCCTATCGCCCCCCCCCAAAAAAAACTCAGTGCACTTACAGTTTAAAAGAATAATA
>NC_056522.1:73440729-73462284 GCF_019175285.1 Sceloporus undulatus | reverse complement strand
CAATAAAAAACATACAAATGAACATTAAAATAGAATTAAACAATTACAATATTAAAACAGATCACTCACTAAAGGAATAAACTACAGTGGACTGTCCACATTCGATGGGATTGGGGCACATGACGGCAAATAAAAAAAACACCAGGGTTCTTTTTCTACCTGAGAGAACACCTTTCTAGGAATCTCTAGGTCCTCACAGGAAATTCTGTGGTCATGATCTGCCAGAAGCTGACCATGAAATTATGCTGGAGGACCTACAAAGGACCTGCCTAGATAAGTGTTCTCTTTAGGAATCTCTGGGTCCTCCAGCTGACAATAAAGTCACACTGGAAGACTTAGAAATTCCCAGAAAGAACATATTAATCAAATCCACAAAAGTCAAAGCTATATGTGGAGGGACAGCTGTACTGTTTTAAAAAATAATAATAAAAGTGCTTAAAAACAGAAAAGTGGAAAACAGTACAAAACCCCCAGTTCATTCTTTAAAGACTTTCCATTTTAAAAGCTTGTCTGAATAAAAAGGTTTTAGCCTGTCCCTGGGAAGGGAGTTCCAGGGTCTGTGGGCAGCCACTGAAATGGCCCTCTGTTGTATCCCCATGTTTGTGATAGGGGTGGGTCCAAGAGATGGGTCCCTCCTAATGATCTCAGAGCCCAGGTCAGCTCATACAGGGAGATACAGTCTGCCAAATAGCCTGGCACAGTGGAAATAAGTAAACATGCATAGGATTACATTGGACCTATCTTATTAGGTCTGCTGAATAGGTGTACAACATGGCATGTCCTAAAGTACACAGAAATCTACAGTAAGTGTGTAGGTAATTTTAACTAAACTTTCAAGGAGAATTTATGCAAGTTCTTTAACTTGCTCTTTTGCCAAGAAATGTCATCACTGCTTTATCATATCAAAAACTTAATGCCAACTGGCTTTCAGCCATTTCCCTCCAAACATTTTCTTTTCTGTGCATTGGACTGGGCAACATCATGGTTTCTAGACTGGTGATACCACAATCTGTAGTCTGATTTAATAAAAAAAAAATGGGGAGAGAAAATCCTCTCCATGGTAGGTCTTCTGGTTCAAATATATTTATCTCACTTTGTCAAAATATTTTCTGTGAATACAACAATAGAGAGCCTCAAGGGAAGAGGAGGAACTATTTGATATGGGAATGTCAGAAAAGTTTAGGAATGTTTCTCTGCAACTTGGCAATGGCTGCTGCATTTATAATTTGAATCTTTCAGTTCTGCAAAGAGTTAACATTTTTTAGTTTAATGCTGTTCAGAGGACTTGGGAGAGGCAGAGACTACAGCTATGTACACCTATAAATTATTCACTGTCTTTGCAAATTGGTTGTGATTTTCTCATTTGTAAGATTATATATAGGGATAGTGCTCAGACACTGTAATTATCCAAGGTGGGCAGAAATTGGCATGTTGATCACTCATATACCATGAAAGAGACATTCTGAATTGCTGAAAAACAGGGACAAAGCCATTTTTTTGGCTGATGCTACTTATTGCCTGCTGCCTTTCCCACCTCCTTGGTGAGGAATATGTCTAATTTGGAACAGGTCACTTAACATTAAATCATAGAAAGAGACCACAAGGGCCATCCAGTCCAAACTCCCTGCCATGCAGGAAATCTCAATCAAAGCATACCCGCCAGATGGCCATCCAGACTCTGCTTAAAGACCTCCAAAGAAGGAGACTCCACCACTCTCCGAGGAAGGAGTTTGTTCCACTGTCGGACAGCCCTTACTGTCAGGAAGTTCCTCCTAATGTTGAGGTGGAATCTCTTTTCTTGTAGCTTGCATCCATTGTTCCAGGTCCTGTTCTCTGGAGCAGCAGAAAATAAACTTGCTCCCTCCTGAATATGACATCCCTTCAAATATTTAAACAGGGCTATCATATCACCTCTTAACCTTCTTTTCTCCAGGCTAAACACCCTCAGCTCCCTAAGTCGTTCCAGCTCCCTAAGTGGTTTCCAGACCCTGAATTTGTTGTTTGTTGTTAACTACCTAGCCATCTGGCATTAGTCTATCCATCTGGCATGTTAATGTCTTTTTGAATGAGTCCTTGTATCATGGCATCATCCTTATATCATGGCATCATACTGTTCAGAAACTCTCTTTTATCATGTATTCAAAGTTTGTTCTACAGTGGGACCTTGTTATCCACCGGGGTTGGCTCCAGGACCCCCCGTGGATAATAAAATCTGTGGATGCTCAAGTCCCATTAAATATAATGGCAGAGCAAAATGGTGACCTTAAATAAATTGGAAAATCAAGATTTGCTATTTGGAATTTATACTTCAAAGGTATTTTCAAGCCATGGGTGCTTAAATCTGTGGATAAAAAAAAATCTGTGGATAAGGAGGGCTGACTGTATTTCCCATTCTACTTTGGAAGATCTTTGGAATCTTATGTGTAGTTTGAAAATCTATTGATTCAATCAAACCAACAGAGTGTTTTTCTTCCTTTTTGTTTTATTGGAATAAATTCAATCTGCTATATAAACTGTTTTAGTATATGCTTTTTCATTTCTCTTTCAAAACCTGTTGTAACAGAAATTGCAGAAACATCTACAGATAAACAATAGCAATTGTATTTACTGGTCCATTTTTACAAAAGAACTAAATTGATTTTCTTGGCATGCCAAGACTTTTTGTTTTTTGTTAACTGCCCTCAAGTTGATCTCAACTCATGGTGAGCCTATGAATGAGACATCTCCAAGACTCCCTGTCCTCGACCGCTTTGCTTAATTTCTGCAACCCCATAAAACCTGTGACCTCCTTAATAGAGTCCGTCCATCTGGCATGTGGCCTTCCTCTCTTCCTACTTCCCTCCACCTTTCCTAGCATTATTGTCTTTCAATGAGTCCTTCCTTCTCATGAAGTGTCCAAAGTATGACAGCCTCGGTTTGGTCATCTTGGCTTCCAGAAAGGTTTTCAGCTTGATCTGCTCTAGGACCAATTTGTTTGTCCTTTTGGCTGTCTATGGAATCCTCAGCACTCTTCTCCAGCACCACATATCAAATGAATGGATTAACCTCCTGTCTTCTTAACCTAGTGTTGCAAAGATGATTTTCTCTGATTCTGTTTAACAAAATCCATATGGTAATAAAATAGCCCCAAAGGCATCTCCTTAACCAGCAAGTGATGTGGTGAGCTGGATGAAGGTCCAAACAGATGATGTCATTTGGCTTGTAAAAGACCTGTTTACTAACTCAGTGTCACATTGCCTTTATTATGTGACACCCCACCTCATGTCAACTCTGCACTGATATGTAGATCTAGTTCATATGTGATACTAGAGCAAATACTGGGGATGTTTAATCTGGAGAAGAGAAGGTTAAGAGGTGATATGATAGCCCTGTTTAAATATTTGAAGGGATGTCATATTGAGGAGAGAGCAAGCTTGTTTTCTGCTGCTCCAGAGACTAGGACCCGGAGCAATGGATGCAAGCTGCAGGAAAAGAGATTCCACCTCAACATTAGGAGGAACTTCCTGACAGTAAGGGCTGTTCGACAGTGGAACACACTCCCTCGAAGTGTAGTGGAGTCTCCTTCCTTAGAGGTCTTGAAACAGAGGTTGGATGACCATCTGTCGGGGGATGCTTTGATTGTGATTTCCTGTATAGCAGGGGGTTGGACTGGATGGCCCTTGTGGTCTCTTCCAACTCTACAATTCTATGATTCTATGATTCTACTTTGCATGCAAATGCTCTGGCTTCAGTTCTTTCTATCTCCAGTTAAGGATATCAGGAAAAGATTTGCACCTGGTGTCTTGAAGTGAACTACCAGACTTAGTGTAGGGTGGTTTTGTATGCTGAAAGGGCACAACTTTCTTATTGTCTGCATGGATTAAGAGTTTAGCTATTTTACTAGATGTTATTTTACAGGATTAATCAGGGAGCTTTGGTGAAGTTTTTAGTTTTGATCTGCAAATATATGTAGAAAAATAAAGAGCTATAAATGAATGGTATCTTTAGAAATAGATGGCTTTTTATTGACAGTGAAGGCCAATGCAGAGTCAAGATTTCAATATGTAAATAATTTTTCTTGAAGTGTTTACTAAAATCAGCATGCTTTGCTATGGAGATGTGTTTATATAACAACCCATTTATAAATTATTAGCATTGCTCATGACATGTGCAGCCAAAGATGATTCCATGGTGGCCAAAATGCATTCAGAGTGTTGTGTAAATGAGCTAGCTGCTTCTCTTTAGCTTCCATCACTCTTCTTTTCTGTTTATTTTTATATGCCAGGTAAGTAACTCATGAGATGTTGCATGGGCACAACAGTTTATTTAGCCCAGTCCTGAAGGTTCCTTAATGGGTACAGCACTGTTTGGCTCATGAATTCAACAGTGCTCTCATTTCTGCAGCATTTAAATGGATTAGCTAACTCTGTTTAACAGGTGTACAACTTGATTTGCTAAATTGATTTAAAGGTTAACATGCCTTACAAAAGAAGGCCTTATAAAATCCAAATAAACATTTTTAAAAAAACTGAGAGCATCCCTGGAGGGTGAAGGAGAAGCTCCATTGTGGGACTAGAATTTTTAGTGTTTGTAAAACCTAAACCTGCTGTTGGCCTGAAGTCATATTTACTTTTGAAGGTCATTAATTTCCCAGATTCAGACAGGTAGATTGATGAAACCGAGGTCATTTGGGAAGAACGAGTGTGCTGGGAGATTAAAAACTCTCTACTTTCTCCACAGTGAAAACTTTGTTATGTAGAATTCCTCAGCTGCTTGGGCTCTGGCCTTGGAGATTTCTGCAGGCACTTGGGTGAATGGTTCATTGTTGTTAGCTTTCGTTCATCTGTAACTCTGTGGTGTCATGAGACAGACTTCACTTAATAGTCACTTCTTGTTAAAAGTTGGAAAAGAGAGAAGGAATGTAAGCAGATGCACATTAGTCTAATTCTTTAAGGCCAGGAGAAAAAATGTAGCCCCTCTAAGTCATTCCTGAAAGCAAAGAATCCACAGTAATTGGAGGTGGAGAGAAGTATACATTTCTTTCCATAATATTCTCATTTAAATGCATTTACCTTTATTAGAGTATTATGATTTTAAAAAATGATTTTCAAAGCAGGGAGTCAAGACTATCAGCTATACATAAATCCCTTTCACAGAAAGACTGAAACTTTTGAAAACAGTGCCCCTTTGGTTTTGAAACTTTTGAAAACAGTGTCTCTAGCCTTCCTAAGATAAGCAAAACTATAGTTAGAGATGAAATGAGAATGCTTTAGTTTTGTACTAGTATTGTGCCACTCTTTTCCAGAGTACCATCTGGCCTCTCCCTGGACTTGTGGGTATTTGGAGGGACAAGTGGTTGTAGCTTACAGGGCTAAATAATGGATAGATTGCACTTATTGCTAGGCCCCATTTCTGGTGTGCTTTGAAGAAATTTGCTTCCTTCTGAGAGTGTCCACCTGTAATGGAAACTTACTCCCTTTATTATATTGCTTTGTCTTTGTTTAAGTCTGTAAACTATTTTCTTTCTGTACTTTGTGTTTTGCTTCTTTCATAGAATTATAGAGTCAGAAGAGACCACAAAGGCCATCCAGTCCAACCCCCTGACATGCAGGAACCCACAATCAAAGCACCCTCAACTGATGGCCATCCAGCCTCTGTTTACAAGCCTCCAACAAGGAGACTCCACCACTCCACCTTTGTTTTTCACTTATCCATATTTTCTTAGGGATGGAAAGAATATTGAAAAATATTTTAATAATGCTCAAAAACATATTTCTAGAATGTCAAGAAATCCTGATAGCAAGATTCCTGGACTGATGAGAATCTTCACAGTTCAAGAGTTATCCTATGAAAAAATTGCACATGGTTGTTTTTCACAGAAAACATTTTCTGCACAGGAAAAAAATTCTTTTTAAAAGAATGTTATTTAATATAAAACAAATCAACACCATCAAACAAAACCATGCATTTCTTGTTCAGTTACAGTCTTCCCTTAAGTCTTATTATGACAATAGCAACATAATGCATTTTCCTTTTCATTCTATTTAACTTCCATTCCTTTTACTTTCAAGTTTATAAACCATTCCTTTATCCATCTATCTTAAACTACACTTTTTTTCATTCATTTCTTCACCTTTTTTCATAATCTCCCCTTACAAACCTTTCTTTCCATTCATCCTTCACTTACTATCACCTTCTTCAACTTACTTTCTCCATATCCCATACATATATCTCCTAACATTCTTTTACATTGCATTACAATCATCCTTCTCATCCTTTTATCAAAAGCCTTTGCTGCATCTGCAAAAATCAAGGCTGCTTCCCCTCCCTCCACTATGTATCTCACAATATTTTACAGTGGGCTTGCTCCCTACGCAGGGGATCTGTTCCAGATCCTCCTGCATAAGCGAAACCCCGCTTATGCTCGAGCCCCATGGGAAATAATAGGTGCACTGTATTACATTTATCACTGTCCTTATATTGTCTTTCATTTGTCTATTTGGTGTTTTTTTTAAAATAGAATAAAAAAACATTATTTTCTAAGCAGAAAATGCTGCTTTCCTGTACAGAAAAGGCTGTTTTCTCTGCTAAACAACCATGGACAAATTGTGCACAGAGTAAATCTTTGAACTGCACAATTCTAGAAGACTTTTTTTTTTTTTTTTTTTTTTTTTTGCAGGAGGAAGGAAAATGCTAAAATCATTCTCTTCCTCTGAGAAGAAACTTAGGCGGATTACAGACTACCCATTTGGGGCTGGCTGCACCCGCCCCTTTCCCCGGGGTATCGGGGCCTCAGTGTCCAGAGTGGCAGCCGCTGAGGCCCCAATCCGCCGCTTTTCAGGCTGCGGGGAAGCGGCAAAAGGCCCCTTCCCCGCAGCCTGAAAAGGGGTGTCCCTGGGGCTTCAAGCCCCAAGGACACCCCGCGGTGGCGGGGAGGAGGAGAAAGGGGCCGCTGACCCCTTTCTCCTTTGGTCCGCTGGGCGCGTGTGAAGGCTGCGCCCAGCAGACCAAACCAGGAAGGAGCTCCGAAACGGAGCTCCTTCCTGCTCCATGCTAAGGGCGCACTAGGCGCCCTGGCGCGGAGCAAGGACATCACTTCCGCGCCGCCCCGTATAGAGGCGGCGCGGTTGTGACATCCTCATGGCTCCTCAAGGAGCCCTGGTGGCGCAGTGGTTAAATGCCTGTACTGCAGCCATTCACTCAAGACCACAAGGTTGCGAGTTCAAGACCAGCAAAAGGGCCCAAGCTCGACTCAGGCTTGCATCCTTCCGAGGTCGCTAAAATGAGTACCCAGACTGTTGGGGGCAAATTAGCTTACTTGCTAATTAGCTTACTTGCTGTTCACCGCTATGATCTTTGGAATAGCGGTATATAAATAAAACAAATTATTATTATTAATTATTTATTATGGCGGCGGCCGTGTGGAACGGCCGCCGCCATTTTGTGCATGCTCCGCGCATCCTAGAGTTGGGGGGTGCGGAAGCACCACCCCTTTCTAACCCTAGCACGCGCGGAGGGCATACTAAAGTGCCCGTCTGTAACGGGCCACTGTGAATAATTATGTCACAGTAATTACTTTATTGCTCCTAACTCTCAGCTAAAAAATACTGAGCACATTTCTTACAGTTCATGTCTTTGAACCAAATAGCTTGGTTTTGATATTTATATTTCCATTGATTCCACATACATTTGTACATTCAACTATGCATAAAATGGAAGGTGGAAAAATAGTTCACATCAGATCAGATCTGTCTCATATCACAGGTTATGTTTTATGTGGGGAAAATTGTGTTCCTTCATTACTTAGAAAATAAGTGGATATGATCTATAAGTCATTATGGGGGTAGATTCTGTTATACTGTGGTTGCCTTATTCGGTGTTTTGGTGTCTCTTTCAGTTTTGACATATGTCATGTCTTACTGTTTCCTTCCTGTTCAGAGCTCACTTACCATACAAAAGCTAAGTCATATGTTCATGTGTATATATTAGATATGTAAATTCTTGCTTGTTACACAAGCAAGAAACCACATGATTTTTCTGCTCTCCTTCAAGGTGGTGAGATATTTTCTGCAGTTGTCAGCAAGAATCCACTCATTTGTGACTGTTTTTGAGAAAACGGAGTGATTAGTTTTTGCACAGACCACTAACTGATACCTTGTTGCACAGACTTATAAAATTAGAAACATTTGATAGGGATGTTTTTGTATCTTTCAAGTTATACAATCCTTCTGTGATTCTCTGTGTGCTTGTGTGTTTTGTTTCAAGATAGTAATTTTGAGTATAGAAATTTTGCACAGTTTATGGAAACCATGATGGGGAAAGCTGCCCCTAGTCTCATTTTTATCTTGGACGTAAGAAATCCTGTGAAGGCTACCAATTTCTTAATATGTTGAAACATATTGAAATAGCCTGTTTCTTTTCTTTTCTTTTCTTTTTTTTCTTTCTTTCTTTCTTTCTTTCTTTTTTTTTTCTTTTTCTTTTTCTTTTTTTTTGCTAAGAATGAAACAGTTTGGTAGTATTCTTCCCATTCCTAGCATATGTAGAGTTATACAAAATAGAACATTTATTATTGTCGTTAAACTGCTCTTCCCCTGCCACAAATGGCATATTACACCTTTTTCATTCTTTCTTCTCACTTTCTGTCATGGAGCAGCAGTACAACAAAATAAGGTAGAGATTCTGCTTTATTTGAATTTATTCTTGCTGAGAGACTCGGGGAAAATATACCTGTAGGAATCAGACCAGAATGTGTGAAAATTACAAGTATTATTTTAGGAAGAATTTTAAAAATGGACATATGACCCTTTGTCCTTCTAAAGGTGGATTATGAGCCGTAAAGTAAAAGGATCTTTTGTAGCTGATTTCTTTGATGTTCCATGTATATGCCTGATGAGAGGTCTGACATAGTGTCCATAGAGAAACACTTGCTGGTCAAGTATGCCAAATGGTAAACTAGAACTTTTCTGTGGCACAGATCAGCAGGTTTCAATGCTTAATGTGTAATGGTGAGTTTTTCGATAACAGGTTTCAGAACCAGGGCTAGCCACTGAAATTTAGCTGCCTGAAGTGAAAAACAAGGCAGCATTTCTCCATGCATCTGGCTGAGGAGATGGGAAGCAGGTTGCATGACCTACACAGCTCTGCCCTCCAAAACACTCACATAATTTCCTGCAAAGCCTTCCCCCACCCCACCCCAGGCATCTACTGCCTGAAGTGATTGCCTCACTGTCTAATGGTTGAGCTGGCCCTGTCAGAAGACCCTTCTTATGACAATCACCTAGCTGGATTTCTAAGGACAACATTGAATGTAAGACACAATCCACCTTGTGCTCAATTAACCTAACACACAACATTGTGACTCTCTTGAGAAGCCATCCAAGTAATCCATAATGGATTGCCGTCATGAAACTGGATCTCCATAGTGTAACTAGACCCGAGACGATTAGTAATCAAACTGCACTCAGTAATTTATATGAAGTCAGCTGTACTCCAGCCTCTCTGGCAGACACTTTAGAACCATAATTACCTTCATCTCTCTCTTTAATGCAACTCATTGTGCTTCTATCATTGCAGGATATTCTAGAAGCTGGGGGGAGGGAGGACTGCTCATTTGCTAGATATTTACTGCATAGCACATAATTTTAGGGCTGTGTCAAATGTACATCTCAGTTTGCCTACTTCTTGTGGGTTTAACAGAGACTCTTAAAGATACTTGAGCATTAGCTTATTGTGGTTTAATAAAGTACACTATATTATATTTGGCTCAAGGGACCCATTCCACACAGTTGCCAATTTCCAAAGTCAGGTTTAAAAACACAGGCTAGTTACACAGAACTCTCTGTTAGTGGTTTAGAAGAGTGAGCAATTCAAATGCGGGTGGATCAGCTGTATTAATAAAAATAACTCCCACCTGGTAATTAAGGCCCCACTTGCAAAAGGTGCTGAAGTGCCCTCAGCAAAAAATGCCACAAAACCCTCCCATGGGAATTATGGGATATTCAGTATCCCACAAACTCTCTACACTAGCAGCTCATGAACTGAGTACAGAGGAGGGGTGGGAAATACAGCAGCACCTTGCTGAATAATTATAGGATCATCATTTTTCTCTGTAGCAGTAATTATTTCACAGCTTCTTATGAACCGTTCAAAGCAGTTGACAACCACTGTGGTTATAGCATTAGTCTTTTATATTCTGTTGCAGTGACAATGTCAACCCACAGCCAGTCTATATACGGATAAATTTTTGTCATGCCAGATTCCATTCCAGAGAGGTAAAGTAATGTCTTAGTAGTCCCCTCTAGCCATCACTATAGAACAGTTCATGTCAGCATTTCCATTTATAACTCTCTATTTTAAGTAATGTTGTAAAAACACTCTGGTTTGAAATCCAGTCTGTAATACATTTGCTCAATTTGGGGCTTTTTATTATTATATTAAACTCCTGTGAAGATATGGAAAATGCTACCTTCTAATTTTAGCACTTGCCTGTTGTGGACCATTTCCAAAGTAATTTTGAATCTTTGGGCCTGGCATTTCTTGAAGAGCAACCTTATGGCCTTCTTTAACCCATACTCTTCCCTTGCCACATGGAATACCTTTGGAAAACAGTGCAATTTGTGATATGCTATAGGTGTCTCAAAAACTTGTTAGGACAACATAGATCAAACTTTCCCTTTGAATTCTGGAAAAGTGAATGGTTGTTACTAGTAATATGTTTTTCCTTCCAGTTTCTGTTGGCAGAAAAAATAATGCCAAAATATTTGAATGAGTCAGTCTAATCAATTGAGTGCCCATCAATCATCTGGCTGTAATTTGGGGCTAAAATCATAATCTTCATTTTTGGCATAATTAATTACTAGATGTTCTGCCAAACATTAAGCACTAAAAGTCTAGCAGTCTAGGTCTTGGTAATCCTAGTTGATTCTGTGCCAGTAGCATTGTGTCATCTGCATATAGTAGAATTATTATTCCCTGGTGGCAACTTGCTGATGGAAATACTGACTAAAAAAAAGGGCTACGAGACAACCCTACTTTACCTTTCTAGAAGTAGTTACTGGAATAGTAAATTGAACATCAGGATTTGTGCAGTATTTGATGTTTCTATTGTTGGACAATTTCCTAGATTAAGTCACTCATAATTTCTTCCATAAATAGTATAAATTACCACTGTTGTGTTAAGATGCCTAGGATTCTCAGTAAGAATTCAATCCACACAAGGCTTAGAAAATGTTGACTTTATTGTTCCTTTGTTCCCTCCATGCCTAAGGCAACAGGTCAACCACCCTTGCTTTCCATAATCCAGATTTGTGGTGAACTATTTGTACTTAGTCCTGGACATTGTAATACACCTGGCTAGGATCAAGGTCTCAGGAGCCTTGTGATGAGTCATAACTGTAAATGTGCACTCATATGTTTTTTACAAAGCATGCCCAGACTACTGCAAGGGCTTCTGTCTTTGAGAATACTGTTAATATGCTAGTATATCCCATGGTAGAAATGTGACTATCTTGTTTCATTTGTGTGAAAACAGCTCTAATACAAAAAGGGCTTACATCAACTGTATGGTGATAGTCAGTTCACCTGAATTGAAAAATGGCATGGCATCACTTTCAAATGCATTTTTCAACTCCAGAAAACTGAAAAACCAACAAAATAACATTCTGGTTCTTACTCTTTCATCTAATTAATTGATAATGCAATTATTATATTAATTAAAGCCATGCTGAAATTCCAGTTTAAATCAGTCATGTCTCTTCAGTTAAAAAATAAACTTATTTAAATATCTGCTCTTTTGTTGGGAAACTGCAAATGTAACTGATTACTCAAGTTGATTTTGATTAGTTCCTGTCATTCATTTTGGCTAAACTTTTGAAGGTTCTTAATACAGAAGGAAGATCCATTGTTTTCTATGGGATCAATCCTTTGTAAGTGACTTGAAAATTGAATTGCAGTGGTCAAATGCTACCCACTGTGACAGGTTTTCACTCATTCTTCATCATAGCCATGTTTCTGGAACCTTGAAGATAAAAGACAGTTTGAAGATTGAGGAGAAGATTGAGGTGTGACATGATAATATTCTAAATACCTCAATGCCTGTCACAAAGAGGAAGGCGCTAGCTAGTTCTCTGCTGCCTCAGAGGGTAGAACTAAGTCTAATGGTTTTAAGTTACAGGAAGGTAGATTTAGATTGAACATTAGAAAGAACTTCTTGACAGTAAGAGCAGTTGACAATGGATCAGTTGCCAGGAGAGGTAGTGGGATCTCCTTTTCTGGTTGCCTTCAAAAAGAGGATGGACAGCTAACTGCTCTCATGCTCTAGCTGGGGATTGTTCATGAGGCTGGACTTAATGATTCATAGGGCCCTTTCCAGCTCTTTGAATCTATAATTCTGTGATCTAGGCCATTTCCTTTGCAATCTAAGGAAAGAATAATTTTATTATCCTCCTTCTGTGATACTACCCTTAAAACTGCCCCTGTTTGTTTTGGCATTGAAGGTGACATCTTATGTATTTTTGAACCTTTGAAGCATTCTGGAAAGCTTTCTGGGAAGACAGAAATGATAAAAGATTGTTGGACACTACCACTTCATCACAGAGCATGAGGTTTTGACATTGATCCTTAAAATGACTGTATAATTTTGACAACTCTTAAGAAAAGTTAGAGCTTGACCTCATGTTATGATTCCCACTGAGATGTCACTGAAAACTGTCTCCCCATGGCAACTCTATTGGTGTGACCTTAGCATGCAAAATGTTTGCCCCATGGCAAAACTCTATTGGTGTGACCTTAGCATGCAAAATGTTTGCCCCATGGCAAAACTCTATTGGTGTGACCTTAGCATGCAAAGTGTTTCAACAAGTGGGTTATGGCAAACATGTTGCAAGCCTCCTTGTGTTATGTATTATTTCCAATAATTACTAAAGAAAACCATGGGGGCTCACATGGTGGTAGTCCTCATTTTTGTAGTGAATGTTTTCTCATATTACAGTTAGGATGAGTATGATAATTTTTCAGAAGGGAATAATCTGAAATGGTACCTTCATGGCAGTCATAATAAGTGCTTGAGAGCTTGATAGAACATACAGCACACAAACTTTGGAATTAATATGGTGCCAATGGTCTATATGTTACATGGTTTTTGTAACACTGGACTTTATACTATTTAGTTGCTTGCTAAGATGAAGTGTTTGTGTAGATTCTTGCCATGGAAGGTGTGCATTCATTGGCCTAAGACTTCTATGCTTCATTTGGCACTTGAATGGAAAACATGCTTGTGGGTAAAACTATTTCTTAAGTAAACACTTATTGCTGTGTTAGATCTCTGGACCTGCAGTGTAACATTATGTGGTTTTAACACCAATCCTTTAATGAGAAATTATTTATATAAGCTGTCAAAGTCACACAATATAGGCAACTGTGGGGAGCGGGGGGAAGAAAAGAAAGTAGTGCCTCAATGTTGTGTAAGGAACCATTTCTTGACAGGCACTCTAGTTGGCCTTTTCTTGTCAAAAGGATTTGCTGAAGGTAAATTATTCATGACATCAAGCTAACCTTTCCTCAGGTCAACCATTTTATTCCCAAGCTTGTTGAAATTAAACACAGCATGGTGCTCTAGAGAATTCTTCACTCTTGATAACACCTGTAGGAAACAGAGATTCCACTGTGCAATCATAACTGCATACCCAGTTGCCAATGTAGGAATTCAGGAAAGCAAAGAGTGTGCATTTTTGTGCTTTCACATCAGGTTAAGGACCAAAGCTATGAAATTCATAGTGACAAGCTCAGTATTTTGCTTAAATATCTTTAATTAAGTTTTATGTGATGTGATTTTCAGAAACCATAGATAATTGTGTCAAAAGTTCCTTATCATTCTGAGATGGATTTCACCTGTGGATTTGTTAAATTGATGAGATTTTCCACCAGGGAAGGAAAGAAAAATTTTGGATTCACATTTTCACAAAAAAATGTTGATTTCACACTTCCTGAGACTTGCAACAGAACAGATTACATCTTGCATTGGAAACTCATACAGTTGTGAATTTCAACAATTTGCATAACTGCATAACTGAAATAATATACATTTCAAAAATGTGCACAAGCATTCTGTAGTCAATGGAAAAATGCAGGCATTTTGAAACACAGATTTCTGTGTGGATAAAGAACACATCCTTCACAATCTAAGAGGAAATAGAATTGAATGAAAATGGTGGAGGGATACTGAGACCCTATTCACATGGTGAAAATAATCCAGAATGAATTCAGGTTGAATCCCTGTTGTTCACACGCACCCTGAATGCACCCAATTCATTTTTTTTCTTGGCACGGGGGCTACCAAAAACCCATTTAACCCAGGATATTCAATAGTGGGTCTTTTCCTGAATTTTAAAAAAAGATTCACATCATTGAGAGTGTGAATAATGATGTGGACAGACATGGATTAAACTCAGCATGCCTTAAATTCATTTCAAATCTATTTGCAACTCCTTGGTTGGGCAAGGCTCCTCCCAGCCAGCTTTAGAAGACAACGCGCCTCCTCTTGCTCTTTCCTTGCACACCTGTTGCTATGGGTGGCTTCCTGGGAGGAAAGTGGTGTGTTCCCCCCCTCCCAGATGGCAGAAGATGACTACAGACCCAGCAATGGTGGACCCCCTGCCCTGCCTCAGTTGCCACCTCCTGCCCTGAATGCAAAGAGATGTGGATTGATGTAATTCCATGGTGTGAATAACAATCCTAGAATGCAGCCTTCCAATACAGAAAAATGACATGTGAATGACTTCTGAGAAATTCAGCAAGAAAGAGACTAACAGCTTTCCACATGCCTTGTTGCTATATGGGAAGTCCCATACTAGAACCAAAGCAGCTTTCATAGCCAGCCTAACACACCCATTGAGCAAATACAATTTATGGGGTAGCACATGCTATTTGCATACTACTACCTGTATAAGAACTGTTACTCTAAGAACTATAGAGACTTACAGACAGGACTTTACTACTCACCATTTTTTTTAATTTTTCTAAACATTTTTTTAAAACCAATAATAGATTATAACCAATGATAAACATTGTTACGCCATTCTTAGCAGTTTAGATGCATCATGTCTGGATTTCAATATCTATTTCAGAAAAGATACATACTTAAATACACTCTGAGGGGATTTGTTTTTAATTTGCAGATTAACACAAAAAACAGCATGAAGCAAAGTTGTGGCTAAAAACATACAAAAACTAAAGTGAGATGGACAGGGAGTCCTGAGTCATGTTACTTCCAAATAGGGATTGAATCAGTGGTATTTTCATAAGTGTTGATCACCATTCAACAATAAATAGGGTGCTCTTAAGTATTCTTTAGTTGTAGTGTTTTCGGCAGAGCAGGGTGATTGAAATTCTTGGGATTTAAATTAGTTCATAACAAGTCCTATTCATTTCAATAGACCTACTCAAGGTAGGACTAATGCTGGATTTAGCCACAGGTCATATACTAAGTTCATGATTGGGACAGAATTTGAAGCAGGTATGATCTGAATTGTACATAGCTCTAGCTACTCTGATTTATTCTACTCTTCTCTGCACAGTCAAACAAAAGTCTTATCTTTGCTTGGACCAAACAGAGCAATCTATCTACCACTGTTCACCGAATGTTCCTTTTGTATATTGCCTCACCTCTTTCCTCCTTCATTTCCATGAATGAAGACATCTGTTTATGTACCTTTAAGGTTTCACATCTAGTCCGCCAACATTAATCTTAAGGTAAGGATTCATTATGTGTATATGACAGATAGATAGACAAGTAGTGGAAAACATCCAAAACCACACCTCTTCTTCCTTTCAGATGAACCTGAAACATGTTATTTGATGGCATTACATTCTGGGAAATAGCTCTTAACTGAATAAAAACTGCAAATAACTTTACAATGAGAAAGAAAAAGAAGTCAACAGTTCATAAAATGGATCATACATTGCCAATTTTTGAGTGCCATATATCCCATGGAAAGTCCCTCTTGAATTTAGTTGCAGAAGATTTCCAGGTCACATTGCTTCTGGAAATATATACTTGCAAATTTTCTTGTCCTTGATAAAAAACAGTATCTCAGTACATTAAACCATCCCATTGAGAAAATGGTCAGTTGCCACAAGACTCCTCACATTTCACAACCTGTTAGTTTAAAACACACACACATACAAAACCCCAACCAAGTCTCTTTTCAGAAGTGGATTTTGCTTTTACAAGGAAAAAAAAAGTCCCAAAGTGCAAAAAAAAAAAAAATTATAAACAGTAAATGTGCAAAAACATTGTAATATTTCCTGGTACAGAGAGGGAAAAAATGAAAGCATTCATTTCTACATATGAGAATGAAATAAATTATGATCCACATCCTTACTGGAATCTTCTTTTGTCTGCTTTTCAGTCTCCCTCCCATAACATGTCAGTATAGAGAAATGATACTGGACAAATCTGTATTCAGAAAGCATTCCCATTACTCTGTCTTAACTTTTCTTTTTTGCCTTTGTTAGTGGTGTTAGTGTCACAGAGGTAAATGTAACTTAAGTCAAAAATTGATGCTGCAACAAAGCTCCCAAATGGAACTGTATGCCAGGTATGGCATGGCATGACATGGCATGGCATGGCATGGCTGAATGTTTGGCAAGAGCTTCCATCTATGTGAGGTTCCATTTAATGAAAAAGATTTCTGAGTCCTATACCCAACTGAGAAATCACAGAAAGGGCAATGTTTTCATGAAAGTTGGCAAAAAAGCTCCCCTTGTCCTGCTTTAGCTCAGTTCTGGATTGTAATATGCAGTGGTGATCATCATCTGAATGGTAGCTAGATGTTATTTAATAATTCACATGCAGTATGAAGATGCTGTCTCGTATCTTTGCATACAACTGAGACTTGCAGATACTGGACATAGCCACACTGAACAATTATAGCACAGTGATACTACTTTAACCACTAAGGTTTCATCAGATGTAATCCTGGGATTTATATTTATTAAAGTATGTCACATTCTCTGCCCTAATTTAGGGTAGTCCATAGACTTCTTTCAGCAGGGAATTCTAAGCAACTCACACAGATACACATCTCAGGCATCCATAAGGCTAAGCCATAACAATTAAAGTGATATTAAACTACTATAATTGTGGAATGTAGCTAAAGCCCAGTTACATATTCAAAGCCACCTTCCCTAGACTAGTTACTTCTTCAATCAGGATGACTAAAGATTAGTAAAAGAGTGAAGCTGTATTTATGGGGGAAATGTTTGGTTCCATAAAATCTAATTTTGAGCCAGTGTGTGGAACAATTTCAATGCCTTTCCTGTTCTTCCTAGCACTAACTAGTAAAAATGCCTGTGTGAAATTGTGTAAGGTGTTTTTTAAATCCATACAGTAGTAAAATCATGTTGCAATGCTCAGTGCAGTAACATTATTGTATATTTGAGACTTAATAGCCACGGATTTTCCCCAACAACCAGATGTTCATTGTATGATTAGTTTGTAAATAGAACAATGTCACTGTATCAACTTTTGTGGGCCAAAAGTATGCAATCTCCAGTTACATAGAATTCTTCCCCAAAATATGTTTTATGTCAGGAAGAATTGTGTTTAGTTCAAATGTAGGGTTAGAGTTGCACCCACAAAAGTTTTTCCAGCAATCTACTGTATGTTTTCCTAGGTTTGTAGTGATTTTCTCCTCATTATTGGGCCCTGAAAGAAATATATGTATGTTGGGATTATGTACACAATATTTTTCATCATGCCAAATTACAAGCAGTGAACATGTTGATGCCTAGCTATATCATAACTGAAACAGTGCTGAATCTCTGTCTTTCATAAAGTCTCCATCCGAGGACTTCAGAGTTATTATTTTTCCCTTCCCCTGCAGGACCCTAATAATGTTGTACCTGGCATAGAATTTCACC
Organism: Sceloporus undulatus; assembly: GCF_019175285.1. Classification (NCBI taxonomy): domain Eukaryota; kingdom Metazoa; phylum Chordata; class Lepidosauria; order Squamata; family Phrynosomatidae; genus Sceloporus; species Sceloporus undulatus. Next base: position 73,444,386 of record NC_056522.1, on the reverse strand, counting down.
TTATTTGCTCAAAGACTATTACATGTCAATTTGTAGTTCCTCTTGGTGAAACAATAAAAGAGACATTTTGTGTTTTCCTTCAAACCTTGAGAAATCTGTGGGTGATACATATTCTTAAAGTGTATCACTGTGCTCCAAACAAATAGCCTGGTTTAGAACCAGAACAGACCAGCATAAAAAGCCATCTTCCAGTCCGCTTGGGAACATGGCGTACAGATGATGCCCAGAAGCTGGTTTCACGCTGCCTGGCTGCCCACATAGGGGCCAGCTTCTGGGCACTCCAGTGACACTGCACACTACCGGAGCACCTTAAAGTCATGACAGAGCGGGAAAGTTGGCTTTTTGCCAGTGCAAAAAGGTGTGGCTCTTTGCCACTTCCTTTTGGGCTTTTGAGGGAGGTTTCAAGCTACCCCTTTGGGTCACTCTGTTTCACCTTTGAGTGTTCTTTTGTCCCTGGGATCTGACTAAAAGGCAATAGCTTTCTTACTATAGCATTTGTTGGCACTCTTTCACTACTTTTTGCTCCATCTTCTGAAATTACACAGTGAGACTAAGATGGCTAGGTGCAGATAAATTACTCCAACAGTGCCTATGGACTTATTAGATCCTAGGAAGTTGCTGAGTCCAATGTGAAAACTGATATGATACTCATGTAAAGTTAAGTTACATGAGTAACTTACAGTATGGCCTTCATCCTGACTGAAAGATATAAATGCATACTTTGTGTCTTCTGCCTTGACTGGGATGTCACAGGAAATGCACCGTCATGATTGCTTCCTCTGCTACAATTTGCTGTAACTTCATAGATTTAATTTCTTAATAATTCCTGACTTACTGTAGCTGAAGGAACTTTGATTGGCCAAAGACTCAGTAAACACCCAAAAGCAGAAGGAAGAAAATAATGCCTTCTTTTAAAAATCTATATATTGGGGCAGGGGGGGGGGGATGTTAGTGAGACTTTCCAAAGCTTGACCGAACATCAGAAGGGTCTGGTGTATTTTATATTTTGCCTGTTTCCAGATGTGAGATAATTAGGGGCAAGATTTGTCTGGTTTACATTTACTCCTATATATAATGCAGTTTCTCTTGTTCTTGCAAAGATGTCAGAAGTCACAGGTGTAGGATTAAAGTGGCATCATGAGCTCAGAAAAAGAAAGAAGAAACATGAGATTCCCCCAGGCAGAAAAAAATGTACCTTTGTAGGTTTTTTTAAAGGCTAAGAAATTTTTTAAAAAGTATTAATCTTTAACAAAAATCTCTTGGCAATATTCCTCCAAAAGCCAAAGCAACGTTCTTGAGGCTCCAAGTAATGCTAATAAGTGTTACCTAGTTGTAGACATATTTTTCCTTTCTTTTCATATACTGATTTCCATAGTACAATATTTTAAACATGTCACTTTCTGAACTCTGACGGGGAGATCTGAGACGTAAGAAAGGGTAAGAGAGAAGAAAGTATACAAAATTTGGATTTTTTTAAAAAAAATTATGTAACTACTTACAAAATCTTAACATTGCCATTAATGTTACATTTGAAAGTAAATTGTTACATTATTAATAGGATTACTCATTTGTTTTTGTGGGGTTTTTTTGTTGTTACTTAAATATCCATAGGATTGAAAAGAAAATGTGTAAAACATGGCAATGTCCTCTCTAAAGTGCCTAAAAAACACCCATGAAAATTAGAAAATATTAACAAAAAATCATGTCAGTACAATTTATTGTCTCTTTGTTAAAAAAGGAACTTCAATTTACAATTCAATTTACAAGCTCTGGAAGCATGGGTAACAATCCAAACTGAAATCTGTGAGAAACAAAAAAACCTGCATTTGGCTGACACTTAAATCACCAGAAATTATTTGTTATTATTTTCATGGTTCAGGCAAAATAAAAATGGAGGAAGATGTCTTTAATAATATTAAGAAAGTTTACTAGTGTTTTTTTTAATCAAATTCCTTATATTTGACAGTTGATACAAAATGTTAATGGGCAAGCTATATAAATTAATTGTCAGTAAATAACTGTAAAGCTTTCTGTGTGGATAGAGTACACCGCATAAAGTACTGGCAGATTTCCAGTTGGAAGAACTGGTACAGAATCATTCACATATAGTTCAAGCTTCTATGATCAAGCCAAATAAGTTGGAACAAAACTAAATTAGATCCTGTAGGTGATCTGTCGGTGATCTGTAATAATATTTATGAGTGTCTGGCAGCTGAATGTTATGAAATTGCCTTTGGGTGGTGCAAGCAATTACTTGTGCCACTGGAGCATAGTTTCAATCCTCTCCCTGGCAAGCTAGGCAGAACTGGATGCCTCCACCCTATTTGCTAGTCACCCTTCACTGCACCCCAAGCAATGTCAAGCTTCTATTGTAGAGAAGAAACTCTTGGCGCCATGAATCTAGTCTGTGCAGAGATCTTAGTGTGAGATTTAGAGAGCTGGATCTCTGCCATAGTTTTTCCAAGAACTCGTTTCCCCCAAGAAGTGGTGTCAAAATTCAGAGACTGAATCTCAAAATTTTGATTCCTTCTTTCAGACCCCACCCATCTACAGCATTTCTTCCCCTTTCTCTTAGATCCTACTGCCCTGGTCAGAGGATCATGGCTGCGACATTAGGATTCTCTATATAGTGTCTTAGCTAAAACATACATTAGTAGGCAAGGTGGTTCAGTAGCTTCACACATCTAATTGCCTCATGGGAAGTCATCATCTATTTTAGGCAAGGCCCTTGAAATACTTATACTTTATAACTTTATGGGTTTGATACTAGAAATAGTCTTGAGAGGAATGTATTTATCCCTAGAGAGGAATATATTTATCAAATAACTTAAACCTTTGACCCATACAAATCTTTCACTTAAATCACTTAAAGACTTCTTGTCCTGGGTGACCTCAACATCCCCTTTGAGGCCGGCTCATCAGATTTATCAGGTGCAGCTCGGGAGTTCATGGCTTCCATGACTGCCATGGGCCTGTCCCAACTAGTTTTGGATCCAACACATTGTGCAGGCAATACACTCGATATGGTCTTTAGTACGGATCAGGAGCAGCCATGGACTGAGGTAATCTGTACCTCTGCTCTGTCATGGACAGACCATTTCCTAGTCAAAGTGGGACTGAAGGCAACTAGCCATACCCCCCTTGGGAGTGGTCACCGGATCCTCAAGGTTTGACCATGTAACACCAGTTATGAAAGATCTTCACTGGCTCCCAATTTGTTTCTGGGGCAATACAAGGTTTTGGTTATTACCTTTAAAGCCCTACATGGCCTGGGCCCAAGTTACTTACGGGAACACATCTCCCTATATAATCCACCCCGCACTCTTAGAACAAAGGGGAAGAATTTGCTAGAGCTAACAACAACTAAATTCACTTCAACTTCCCAAAGAGTATTTAGCATAGCTGCCCCAAGATTGTGGAATGGTCTCCCAGAAGAGAGTATTCCACCCCACTATTGCTTGTGAAATCCTGGTTTTATTGCTATGTTAATTGTTATTTTTGCATTTTATGAACCTGTTTGTATTATTTGCATTTTAACTGTATTATATTTTATATTATGCCGTAATCCCGCCTCAATCCACCCAGGAGAGGCAGGAAAATATAAATATATTATTATTATTATTATTATTATTATTATTATTATTATTATTATTATTA
>NC_056522.1:73327964-73440719 GCF_019175285.1 Sceloporus undulatus | reverse complement strand
TTATCACAATACAATTACCGCATATAGAAACAAAGCTAGCTTTGAGGCCATTATATGGTCATGTTAACAACCTGAGGTGAGGGGTTTTGGTCCTGCCAAGCTAACTGATCATGACACATACTTGGTCTGTGAAAGAATCCCAGGTTGCCATTTGTACTGCAATAGCTAGTGATGGGAAGCACTACTGCAATAGGGGAGCAGAGACGGAGCAAATGTGCTCATATGAACACCAGAGCAGCAAGCAGGTTTCTACTCCATGTCAATCAGAAATTTGGCAGGTATGAAGTACAATTTGACCCAGGCAGACAAAAGGGACAAATTCTTTGTTCTGATATTCCTGTTCTCGATATTGGGAAGGATCACTGTGTTTTTGGACTGGCCGACTCTACTCTTTGCTATCACTTCAGACCAGTGGTGGGCAAAAGCAAGACTTTGCCCCTGTGACCCTCTCTGTACTTCAAAGAATATAATGACCATCCTCTTCCTGACACCAGTGGTTCTCCCCTTTGCATAATTTGGGGATGAGAATCATGGCCATATTTTTAGAGAATATATGTTGACCCACTTCCTTGGTTCAGGTGTGGTTCAGGATACTATCATATAAAAAACTGATACAGGTATATAGAAAAGGATGAATAGCTCTTCCTAAATAAACATTTTTTCCTTCCCTGGACATGCTTCATAGTATTAACTAAAGGTATGTATCATATCAGTTTACTTGTAAAGTAATTTATTTGGAAGTTTATATCATTAACACTTGTTGCTAAATAAATGGTTGGTACAGTGGGCCCTTAGTATCCACTGGGACTTGGTTCCAGAACCCCCCTGTCGATACCAAAATCCATGGATGCTCAAGTTCCATTAAATACAATGGCACAGTGAAATAGTGTGTCCTATATAAAATAGCCAAATCAAGGTTTGCTTTCTGGAATTAAATTTTTTAAAAAATATTTTCAAGCCATGGATGGTTAAATCCATGGATAAGAAGGACCTACTGTATTCAGTTACCCATCATGTCCTATTGTTTGTTTGCTTATTTGTATCGACAAGCTGATATATGAATTTGAAAAGGCTTGGGGAGAGAAAGCAAAGTATGGATTAGGCTTGTAGTGGCCTATAAAACAGTGGAAACTATTCGAAAATATTCATAAAATTGTTGAAAAACACAATTTTCAAATGTTGAGAAACCCTGATGAGAAGAACACCCTGGTTGCTCATGTCACATTATCAGCAAGCATTTGGTTCCCTTGTAATTTGCATGCAACAGGAATCCAGTTGGTTTCCTTGTACTAAATGATTTCATATTGATATAATTGTTTCAGAAATGATTCATAGGTCTGAAGCCATGTTCCTTCCAGTCATTATCTTAACCACCTGGCCAGAGGACTTACAGCTCAGAGCAGAACTGGCAGTATGGAGACTTATGTTTCCCATAGTAAGATAGGATCAGATATAGGTCCTAAGCAAACACAATATAATTTCTCTTTGCTAGAATTTGAAGTAATTTCATATAATATCTTTTTATGGCTGCAATATCAAGGACTGATGGTTCTCGATATTGGGTGCCATATGAATGTACATAGAACTGGATAATTCTTCCTTTAAAATCAATGCAACACAAGTGCTTAACTTCAGGCAGAATTGCTTGCTGGTACACAGAATATGAATTGTAAATTTATATGGAGCCCTGGTGGCACAGTGGTTAAATGCTGGTACTAAAGCCCAAACGTTGTGAGTTTGATCTTGCAGAGCTCCAGATAGACTCAGCCTACCAGCTTTTCGTAGGTCGGGAAAATGAGTACCCAGCTTGTTGAAGGCAATTGGCTAACACACTGTAAACCACTTAGAGAGTGCTTATCACTATAAAGCAGTATAGAAATGTAAGTGCTATTGCTATGTGTACAACTTGTGCTATAATGATGTTACCTCCCCATGATTTAGCCTAGTTTTGAACTAAAATATGCTCAAATTTCAAATGTGGCTTTGTACAGTATTTCAATTCATAGCTAAGAAGCAGCTACCAACAATATGATAATAAATGAGACAAATTTCTTTCCATTTAGGTTGTCCAGGAGCCAAGAAGAATGAATTCTTGACCAGTGTTCTGGATGCACTTTCCACAGATATGGTGCATGCAGTTTCTGACCCTTCAGTGTCTTCCAGCAGGTAGGTTTACTTAGCTTCAAGAGTATCAGACTTTCTTAACTGTTTTGATAAATAATTCTAAATGCCACGTGGTTGTTGTGCCATCAAATCGACTTCAACATATGGTACCCTTATGAATGAGAGACCTCCAAGTCACCCTATCATCAACAGTCCTGATCAGGTCTTTCAGACTCAGGGCCACAACTCCCTTGATTGTGTCTGTTCCTCTGGAATGTGGTCTTCCTTATTTCCTACTGCCTTCTACCTTTGTCTTTTCTAGTGAGTCATATCTTCTCTTGATATGGCCCAAGTACAACTGTCTCAGTTTAGTCATCTTGGTTTCCAGGGAGAACTCAGTTCTGAGTTGTTCAAGGACCTATTTATTTGTCTTTTTGGCAGTCCAAGGTATCTATAGTACACATGCCACATATTCATTTTGGTTACTTCTGTGGAAAGGCACTAGATCTTAATAAGCTTAATAAGACACACATGAAATAATTTAAAACTTAGTTCAACTCTGAACTTTTAAATTATAAAGGAACCAAGAACAATAAGTACAGAATAAATGATCTTACTCTGGAATATTACTGCCATCTCTCATACATTGTTAACTGAGAGTAAGAAGCTTTCTGTATTTAGGCTTCAGTCTAAGCTACTTCACTCATTTCCTTCTTAGAGATGCATCACTGCCTGTTAGAAAAATTTTTTATTATTATTTACAGAAAGAACATGACACAATGTACTTTCAACATGGTAATTTTTTTAAAAAGTGAAAATGCAGTGAGAGCCCTGAAAATACATTGTGCAGCAGCATTGCTACATTAAATAGGTCATGGATGGCGACATGGATGGGAATTCACTCTGAGCCCTATGTGAGAAAGTAAGAGAAACATTTAATTAATAAAAAAGTAAAGGGTTACTCCCCCCCCCACACACACACCATCCTCCTTGTTTTCATCTTATTGAACAGTAATGTACTAGGTAGCATATTTTCAGCCGAGATGCACATACATAAGGAAAGCAGTATAATTTACAAACCTGCAACCAAGTTATTTTAATCATGATTAAATCAATGTTAAATTAATCTAATAAATGTAATATTAATCTATCAATGTGTGAAATTAACTGTCCTCTTTCTTATTACATCCTCTTTGACTTCCTTGTCCATTTCACTAGCTGATCTACTGTCCACAGTCTTCCAAAAATGTAAAGTCTTGCAATGTCCATTAGCTTACTGTTAGCATGTGTTCCCTCATGGCCAGACAATAATAATTTCAAAGCCACTTCACACACATTTAAAAGGGTTGTTTCATCTTTACAATGTTTTCTCTAAACAAGAGTTCAACATATTTAAAGGTGTCCCATGCATGCTATGTTTATTGAGGGAATAGAATCCAAGAGGACAAATATTCCCCACAAGTAATGGTCCTGATGAATCAGGAAAACAAAGGTAGAAGGGATTTAAGAAATTGGGGTTTCCTTTAATTATTGGGTCAAATAACACATTTTTGTCAAGTCACTTGATTCTTCTCAGGATAAAAAAAATTATTCACTGGCTTGCCTCCTTTCCTGGGATGCTTATCTCTTCAAGTCTCCTTCCAAGTGAAGTTAGCTATGACTAAATCCCATTGAATGCAACAGTTCCTAACCTAGTCATGACTTACTTGTTGCATTGTTTCACTGGAACTTTATCTAAACTACGTTTAGATGGGTCAGGGCCAGCATCCTGAAATAATAGATGCTAAGCTGATTGTGAAGGCACTAAAATAATCTAAAAAAAACATTCAGATTAATTTTCTGCAGTGTAGTTTTAAATACCCCATAGGAAAAAGAGTAGGGCTTCTGTTCTATACTGCAAAGTTTATACAAATTCATTACTTGCTGCAATTCAGAGACTTTACAAATTATTTATTTTGTGCCAAGTGGAAAAATGCTTTTCATTTTTCTGATGCAACATGATGCCTTAAGAGATAAGATATAATGTTCAGCAGCACTCTCTGCTCCTGCTGTGGCTGTTACTCCTGTCACAGGGAAATCCAGAGCTATAACAGAGATATCACAATTTTCCTCATATTGCTACACCTCAATCATTTAATTTTCTCTCTCCCATATCTGTCTTTCACTCAGTCACACTGGTAAGTCATAAAGAGGAAAAAAGTCCCTTCTTTCTTCCATTTTAGTAATAAATTATCCACTGAAATCTGAGCACATTGGAATCTAGTTGAATTCTCTCCTGATGAAACCAAAAGGATTGCAAATTCACACCACAAGCTGGATTGTGCCAATATTTTGAATACTGCAGTCACAGACAGAACTGCAACATTTTTAGTTTTGAATATGGCTCTACTGCTGAAATCACCTTCCCGGATATAGCCAATAAGTCATTTATTTTATTAACACTGAAAGTATTATCCTATATCCCAAGGACAGGAAACCTATGCCTCTCCAGATATTGTTGGGCTGCAACTCCCTGATCATTGGCTGTGCTGGCTGGAGTTGTTGGAAGTTGCCCTTCAACAACATCTGGACAGCAACATGTTCCTGTTCTCTTTTATACATATAGTTTTTAGTTCACTGGGAGTTATTGCCAGTTAAATGGGCATAGGATTGCAGCCTAATTTGTTAACCGTTGGACATAAAATTCTACAATCCTCCATGACTCAAATCCAGACACTCCTAACTAAAGGAGACCCAGTGAATGAATAAGATTTACCTATGTGTTAACTCACTGTTAAAAGGTTGATTCAATGGATCTACTCTGGCTTAAAACAATTCAGTAGAATTAGACAGTCTCCTAATGCCTGTTTTCTGTGTTTCTGTGAATGAGATAGTACAGTCAGTTGTTAAACTTAATGTCCTAAAATTTATAGAATGAAAAAAAAAATGACAATGGGAAAGCTATAGACAGACATAGTAAAAGATATAGACTTGTATCGAATGGAAAATTTGTGAGAAGGGAATGCATGAGAAGTTAACATAAGATTTTTACTACTCTTTTCTAGCTAGAAGCATGGTTTAAGAGATTGTTGGAGAGAATACAAGTGGTGGATAAACATACTTGAAAATACATTTTCCTGCTGTGTTGATCTTTCTTTTCAGTGCATGGTGGTGTGAGAGCAGTAGGCATTCTAATATGCACCCAGGAACCATTAGATATTAGTAAGAGTTGGTGCAGGATGGCATGTGTGGATGTGGTGTTGTGTGAATATGTTGGACGAAACTGAAGGTCCCAGAAGTCCAAAGTACGGTGCCAAAATGCAAACTAGAGAGAGCTCCTGTACCTTTAATGCTTATGTAGAAGAGAGAATTTCAGTCAGTGTTGCTTGTTACCTGGTTACATGACAAGAAACACTTGCAGAAATTTCATCTTTTATACAAACATTAAATGTAAAGGAGTTCTCTTCAGTTTTAAATATGGCAACTGTAATCCAGAATAACTTCCCATGTGCAATGAAATCATTTTTGTGTGTGTGCTTACCTTTTAACTGGTATTCATGATTATATTTACTCAATGATCTCTGACTTTTTCAGGCTTTCGGAACCAGATCCAAATCACACTTTGGAGGAGAGAGTTGTCCACTGGTATTTTAAACAACTGGATAAAAATGCTAGTGGTGACATTGGGAAAAAAGAAATCAAGCCATTTAAAAGATTCCTGAGGAAGAAATCCAAGCCCAAGAAATGTGTGAAAAAGTTTGTGGAATACTGTGATGTGAATAATGACAAATCCTTAACAGTTTCAGAATTAATGGGTTGCCTGGGTGTAACAAAAGAAGACAATAAAGCGGACACAAAGAAACGCCATAGTAAGAGGATTTTCTGACCAGCTTTTCATTTTCTATCTAATGTTTGCTTGGAAAAGACTGGGCACTGGGTAGAGGTAGGGATCTCTTTCACCTGGATTTTCATAATGAGGTAGTAGTGACTGCTGTTTCCAAAGCCACCAACTCCTCATTCAGCTATGTTTTTGGAGGTAGCAAACAGGTCCAAGAACAAAATGGAGCAAGGTCATGTGCTTGCTGCTAATGATACCAGACATTCCTTTCCATTTCCACTCTCTCCCTGATTTTCTATTCCTTTTCAGTTTCATCCTTCCTTGCTGTGGTCATATCTACACTCTACAGCAGTTTGATATCACATTATGTTCCATGGGTGAATCCAATAAAAGCCTGAAATTTGTAGTGAAATAATGAGAATTCACAGGTAGAATGATCAATGCACCCCCCCCAAAAAAAATTACAGAACTATCAAGGAAATAGGGGTTCAATAAACACAGGGATTAAAATGGCAAGCAGCCAGAAATTTTGGAGGCCAACAAAAATGTCAGAGTAGTAGATTTCTAACGAAGGAGCTTCACAGTTAAACCAGGCACATACTTGAGAAAGAGAAGGAACTGGTGAGGGGGAGGAAAAGAGAAGCCTGGATTTGCCTCCCTTTTGTGTAAGTGTGAATGTGTGCAACATGTAGACACCTCCCCCCCACCACACACTTTCCAGATGTGGGGAGTAACAGTTTAAAGAGGAGAATCTCCATTCAGAGACTGTCATCTTCAGACAATCACTCTCACATGAAGAAAAAGCAAAGGCAATAGGACAGGTTTATTATGCTTTCCTCTTTCCCACATTCAGTTTGATGTAGAACAAATGACTGATTAGGGCTAAAATTTTAGTGTGAACTAACACATTTTTCCTTCTCCTTGACAGCTCCAAAAAATAATGGTGAAAGTACTCCTTCCAACAGGCAGGTGAGTACAGAAAAGAAGCCATCCAATGCTCTACTGTTTTGAGCTGTATCCAGTCTCTGTGGCTTGTTGGCAGCCAAAGACACATATGTGCATCCATTTAAAAATGGAATTGGGGGGGGGGGGTGTGTGTCAAGATTTTCATTTCTACACTGTAGAAACAATGCAGCTTGACAGCACTAGGATCCTTCCTACAGAACCTTGGGATTGGTAGTTTTGTGAAGCACTACCACTCTTTGGCAGAGAAGATAAAAACCTTCTAAAACTACAAATCCTAGGATTCAGTAGGATGGAATTACATCACTTAAAGTGGTGTGGGAGGGAGAACCACCACCAAACAATCATATGAAGCCACACTTCATTATTGCAATTTGTTGGATGTTCATGCTTTTACATTTTCTAAAGCCAGTGTTAATTTAGTGTGGGTTTTTACACCTTTGATAGAGAATCTTCTCACAGCTAAGAAAATGTGTTCATTTCTCATCCTCTCAGAAGTTTAACTCTCTGCACATCACTGACATTTTAAACAAGGCAGTCTGAAAACAATTACTTTGGTAGAACTCAAAGCGATTTGAAAGGTTATTTTAATTCTATAATTGCTCTTGCTGCCCCACGTGCCTTACTCTGCACTCAAAGCATAACATGGATCTCCTACTTTTCCTCTCCTCTTGGTTTCCTGTAATCTGATAGCAACATGTATTGGATAGAGTGAAATTGTACTATCGTTTCAGACTTTGACTTTCTTTATTTCTTTAAATCTTTTCTGCTGACTCAGTCTCAATTATTTTAAAAGCTTATGCTGTGAAATGATAGCCTTGAAATGGTCCTAGTTGTACAAACCATCTGGTGCCAGTTAACGGCTGTAGCCATGTGAGGCTATAAAGGTTTCTCACAGATGCCAAAGGTGGCTTTCATCACAAGAAGACATGCTTGAAAGGAAGGCTTTGGAAATGAATATGCCTGACAAGAAACAATTTAAAAGAAACCACCCACCTAAAAGAGAACAGCTATTGGGGGAATTGGGCAACAGGAGGTGATAATAAGTGATCTAGCCTTTTTCATTGAGTCCAGAGCTGATCTGTACATTATGGTGAAGGAGGTGGTGAACTGAGGTGATAGAATTCTAAATTGGAATTTTTTTCAGACTGCATGTGAGAGGTCATAGTTATGAATGCTCCCTTGTGTGTGTGGAATGACTGTGCTAAGCTCCCTCTCTCTAGTGTGGTAAGATTTTAGCCTATTTTTGTGGTGAGGTGTCAAATTATGATACCCTGTCTGTTATTCTGGAGTGGTGTGATCCCAGAGGGTCTGTACCGATGAACACACAGGCTGATTTTTCAGCATATGTCTTTTAACTTAGCTTACTCCCATGGTTGTAAATCATGTCCTTGCCACATGTGTGGACCAGCAGGCTTGAAAATATACATTTTTGCATCTGGATTGTGAGGTGCAGTAGCAATACTAAATCAGTCCTTCCATTTTTCACTGTGAAAGATTACTGAAAATCCTCCATTCTAGGTCCAGTGATAAAGTCACAGTGCACTTTTGATTTCTTAGTACCACCAAAAAAATATTACTTCTTCCTTTAACAGTTTTAATCTGATAAAGATAGTAAAGTATTGCAGCTCACTAACACATGATCCATAACAATGACAATTTACCTGACAGATAGATTCAGTGTGATGTGTTCTGATAACCATCTAGATGGAAAGCAAATGAATCAGCATGAAGCACAAAATGATGAGAGCAGATAATTTATTTCCAATAAAGGATTTGGGCAATTTTTTTCATTTTTATTCTTGAAAAAAGTGGGGGAATAATATTGTCAATTGGTACATGATTTTTCATTCTTTGACAAGAGCTAAAACACCAGTATGTTGGGTTGTTTTTTTTTAAATCTATAGTTTTTTTGGGGGGGGGGGGGACACAAATTATTTTGAAGTCTCTGAGAATGAAACAAATATTCACAATCCTAGTGATATTAGCTACAGTGGACATGTGGTAGGTTCTGTGTAGGTACTATTATCATGTATTTATAAGCTTCTATAGATCTAGACCCATAGTTTTTAATTGTTAGTGTTCCAGATGTCTTGGATTTCAACTTCCAGAATTCCTGAACACTCACAATGCAGCCTGGGATTTCTGGGAATTGAAGTGCAAAGCATTTGGAGGGTTAAAGACTAAGAACCATTGGTTGAGAATATTTTTATACTGAATCATAGAATCATAGACCGCAGGGGTCTTCCAGTCCAATCTCCTGCCATGCAGGAATATATAATTCTGGATGGCACTACAAACAGATGGCCACCCAGCCTCTGTTTAAAAACCTCTGAAGGGGAAACTCTACCACATTCCAATGCAGTGTTTTACACTGTCAAATGGCTTCTATTATCAGAAAGTTATTCCTAATGTTTAGGTGGAATCTCTTCTCCTGTAGTTTGATCCATTGCTCCATGTCCTAGGCTCTGTAACAGCAGAAAAAAAGCTTGATCCATCCTCAGTATGATACCTTTTCAGATATTTAAACATGGCTATCATGTCACCTCTTAACCTTCTCTTCCCCTGGCTAAATATACCAGTTTCCTAAGCCACTCCTTTTAGAGCATGGTTTCCAGGCCCTTTGCACACATTCATGCTGAACATAAATGAAAATTATTGCTTGTTATTGTAATGCCAACATATATACTCTTACTAATATACTTATAGCATCCTGTTTTCTCCAATTTTCTTTGACAGCAAACCTCAAAGAAGCAAGGCTGAACACTTCATATTCAAGGCAGATCTCTCGGACATGAGGGAGACTCCCTCACCAAAAGGCAATAAAAATGTAGTATTTGCACTTTGTACTTTAAATGTAAATTCACTTTGTAGAAATGAGATATTTAAACAGACATTAAAATCTGTGAAAATGTAGTAACAGCTTGTTTTAAACTATTATCACATACAATGTATGTGCCTTTTTGTTGTCTCAAAACTGTACGTGATGGAGGTGTACAAGTTTGCCTTTTTTTGAAAGAATGTTCTGCTAGACACTGACATAGGGACTAGATTTAGTGTTTTTCTTTTCAGTTGTATTGATTGTTTTCTGCATAAACTACTAATATTGTTAACAGTTATACAGAAAACTAGCTTGATTTGAAGTCTGCTGTATTCACAATGTTATGTAATCTGTGTTTGAGGTTGCATGTTCCAAAGTCCAAGCAAAGGCTAGAAATTGATGTTGACTTCATAGGCACCATTTATAAACACTCTGTTGGTGTTTAAGGTGTTGTTGTTTTCAGACTATTGTTTTGGGCTTCTCCAGAGCACAACTGTACATCAAGAATGCAACCACTAAAGGATTTTAAAAGCTTTTTTTTTTTTTTTGTCTTTTTGTCTTTAGGTTCTTGTAGATTTTTTTCTCTATCTTTTTAGAGGACATTATTATAATATATGTTTATTTTATTTTCAATTCCTTTTGCTTTTTTGGATGGTTTAGCCTGCCAACAAACTGACAAGAAATTCATTATGTCACTCATGATTGCTTCTCCCAAGCTTTAGAATAGACATAATAATGTAATAAAGGGGAATATTTGTTCAGTATTGTAAATCTAATTATAAGGAGACAAAGAGGGTGAAGCAGGCTTGTCAAGTGTTCCTTACAGTTGGCTGGACTATGATACATGACTTTTGGTGCCCCAGGATCTACAAAGGTAAAACTATCACTTGAACAAATTATGAGCAGTTATGTTAAAGAGTTGCAGTCAGCACAAGCTCTCCCTTAGGGCATCCTTCTTGCCATCTGGGAGATGTTCTTACAAGTTTTCATGTCTTTCCAATCTCTTGGAGATGTTTTGGTTTTTTTTTCACCTCTTTCCTGGAATGCCTTAAGGGGACAGAAACTTGCAGATGTGAACTGAACTTCATAACAAAAGATTTGAACAGAATAAAAAATAATAATGAGCTGAGCTTCAGAACTTGGACAGCATTAAATTTTAACCAGCCAGAGAGATGAATGCACAGGGTAGACACACACTGTGGGTATCCCCCCCCCAAAAAAAATTACAAAGTGTCCCTTCAGGATTGTAGCAATTGTTCATTGCTCATTATCTCTATTGTTCATCAAAACATTATAGACTAGACAGGACATAGAAATAACAGTTGATAATCATGTTCTGATGCAGCCTCTGTATTTATATCTGCATACATAGCTACATGATAATATACTGTTGGAAATCTTTGTACTTTGTGGAACGGAGTAAAAGCAAATTAGTCTTGTGGTTAGAGATTTGTGGAGTACAGAACAAAAATGCTAATGTATGTTTATCTTTGTAAAAACAACACAAACCCCCAAATTTATTTGATGCTTTTTTTATAATGCTAAACTCTGAATTTAATCTGTTTAGATTAAACATATAGTATGCTATGAAATTGAGTCTGTTTTGTTATTCTTCTAAAGTACATAAATAACCAGAACAATTTGTTGAACACAGAGATATATCAGAACATGTGCAATTTCTTTCCTTATATCATTCACACATGTCCCCCCGCCACTTTCCAGGAACAACTATAGGAACTCCTGAGGATCCCATCACACAACTGGCTGATGGAATAGTATTCACCTATGAATCCTATGCTATAGTCACCTTGCTTCCATTGACAAGCCTTAGACTCACACCATACCAAAGCTAGCAGCTAGCTAGCAAATTCAACCCATTAATTTTATAGAGTTTTCTTAGGCAAGAAATATGCAGAGGTGGTTTGCTATTACCTTCCTCTGAAATATAACCAAACTGCCTAGCATTCCTTGGTTGTCCCCATCCAAGTACTGACTAGGCATGACCTTATTTAGTTTTCAAGATCAGGTGGGATCTGGTGCCTTCAAGGTGGTGACCATTTAATACGATAAAGCTACCTGATGGTATTAATCAATGTGATCTTGCCTCAGTGCATGAACAAGAATCCATAATCTCTTGTGTTCACTAAAATGAGTCATGTGGAATTAGATATGGATTAGCTAGAGAAGATAATTGCATTCTGGCTCAAATCTCTTGCTGAAAAGACTGCATTGTAGATCAAAATGTTGGCCAGATTCTTTATCACTCTGTATTGTGTAAGTTTAGGCATACTTAGCTATGTAGTAGAGAAACTAAGGAACCCTATAGGTGAAGTGTGAAGATGTATAACAGGACACCTGTAAGTGTGCCCAAATGCACACTAGCTAGTTGATGTCCCATTATGCATTGATCCCATTGCACATCAGTCCAGATGCACATTGGATCCCATTATGAATCAATCCCAATGCACACTGAGTTCCATTGTGCATAATTCTCAATGCACATTAGGTCCCATTGCCCATTGCTCCTGATACACAATGATTGTGTTGCTTCTTCCCCTACACAGTCATATAACAGCAACCGTTTGTTGAATACAGACCTGAAGCATGAACAGACAGATGAAAAAAGCCTGCTTCAGAGTGTCATTGGCATGTGGTGTTTAGATGCTGTATGTCTCGATGATGGCTGGAAGCCGGCTTGAAGTTGCCAGGCTGCCCAGACACAGGAGGCTTCATGATGCTCCAGTGGAGCAATGTTTATATGCCACACACCTGCAGAGTGTTTTAAATCCAGCTTCAAGCCACAGTGAGGCAGAAAAGGCTGGTTTTTTGCAGGCCAAAAAAAAGCAGATCTTATCTGTTCTGTTCACCGTAGCCCCAATCCATGTTCACCCATTGTGATACTGCTCAGTTCAAAGTCCTGCAGATATAAATCCTCTTTCAAAGACATAAGTCTCCAGTGGATTCTGACCATTGCATTTACAGCTGCATGCAGAATTATAGAAATGTAGAATTCAAACTGATAATAAAAGCCAAAGGAAAAGAACTTTGTGACAGGAGTTTAGATGCATGTGGAAAAGAGAAATGAAAAGCAAATGTATGGCCAGTTAATAAGTAGCACTCAAAAGGCTCTGATTGTGCAAGGTGTTTTGCTTGTCCGACAGTACTGTGATACTGAAATATGAAGAAATAAAATATTAACTGTATAGAGTGATGTTAAGTAAATTTCAATATGTGAAAGAACAAGGGGGGAAAGAACATAAGACGTTTGTTGACAGATTTCCTCTGCAGGAAAATGCAAAAAAAGAAATTTGTTAAATATGTCTAAGTCAGACAAGGTGACTCAGCTTGGCATATCACAAAAAAATTGTACTCTTCACAGTATGTAATAAAGGGTAGATTACTGCTGGTTACTGAACTCTTCCTTGACAAGGATAATTTAGATAATACACCTGACATATTTACACTCAGATATTATGTAACTAGCTTTCCTGTATTAGAAACAGGTGTCAAAAACAAAACACACAAACCCTTCTAATGTGGAGAGTGAAAGGTTTATAGCTTTCACTTAACTTTTTTAAAAGAAGGCAAATTGATGTAATTAGAGGGTAATTACTTTGACATTAAATACAAACCAGTTAACTTTATTGATGCCTGAACTTTAGACTGATTACAGTAAATAACTGGTGCAAATTGTGCTCACTATCCCAACTATTTTTTTTGCAGTTCACTTAACCAAAAGCACATGTGGAAAACATTCAACAAACAGAATAACAAATGTTTCTTCCTCCATCAAAAGTCTCCACTGTTATAATTCCTAAGTAAGGGGTGGAACAGACTGCCACTGAGAAAGCGTGCGTTTGCGTTTGCTGCAGCCCCAATCCACCTTTTTGCCAGCCCAAAAGGGAGCGGCAAAATGCCGTTCCTTTTTGCACCAGCAAAAAGCCAGCTTTTCCTGTCCTACCATGGCTTTACGGGGCTCCGGTGGTGTGCAGCATGTAATGCCATGCCACTGAAATGCTCAAAAGCTGGCTGCCATGCGGGCAGCCAGGTGGCATGAAGCTGCCTTCCCGGCATCATGGGGGCATGCATCATGCATATGCCATGCTCCCAAGATGACTGGAAGACAGATTTTTGTGCCGATCTGTAGCAGTCCTAAGTATCAAAAATCTAGAGCTTGGAAAGTTACTTTGGGGGCTATATTTCGTAGAATCCCAGAGCCAACATGGTCATGAAAAATGTCCTTTCTTATACTTTAGCATTTACTGAGCCACATTTCAAAAGCTCCATTAAGTGACTAAGTGTGAACAGCATAGCATTTTCACTGAATTTGATGTAATAATGGTGCTTTCCAGACCAGCGCTTTGTACTGGCCTGGATACGTGCTAGGGTTGCCTCGGAGTGTCCTTTACAGACGCCCCGCAACCCTAGCATGTATCTGCAGTGTGATAATGGCAGCGCCCTGTATACACGGGCGCTGCCATTATGACATCATGGCTGCACCACAGCCAAATAGCATGGTGTGGGCATGGCCTGTTCATGCCACTGCAGGGTGCTTGTGGCGCCCTTTCAGCGGCACCAGAAGGAGCTCCAAAACAGAGCTCCTTCTTGGGGAGTGCCTCGTTCCCTCAGCCACCAAAGAGCTGCAGGAACAAAGCTGGGAGAAAGGGACCAAGCGGCCCCTTTCTCTCCTGTCAGCAGCTTCTGGGTGGCTCCTGGGTGTCCTGGGCATGAAGCACCAAGGACACCCTTTTTTGGGACCAGGGAGGAGAGGCATTTTGCCGCTTCTCCCTGGTCCTGAAAAGCACCAGATTGGGGTCTCAGGGCTGCTGCTGTGGCTGCCCTGGCCCCAATACATGGGGAGTTTGTATCCCGCCAATGTTAGTGGCAGGAAATGTTCTACATTTTGGGTTTAAAACAAGGTATGTTCCTTGGTGGAAACTTTCAGGAACGCTTCTCCTTTAGAACAAGATGGCTATTGCTCCAGGTCTCTTGTTTTAAATGCCAAAAATCAGACCAGAATTGCTTGTTATTAGTGTTAATATTAAGCTTTATTTATAGAGCGCTGTAAATTTACACAGTGCTGTACATACAATCAGTTAAAAATAGAATAACAGCTGAGTGTTATCAGTGTACAGATTATATATATATATATATATATATATATATATATATATATATATATATATTTGGCAAGGAGAGTTCAAAATATCCATGAATAAGAGTGTGTGATGCATCCAAAAAGAGCATGGCATAAAAGGCAGAATGTCTTATCTACCACCAACATACAAAATGCCTCCCCTTTTGTTCTCTTTTGTTTTTCAAAGTAAAGCTGTGAGTAAGCAAAGATGGGGGGGGGGGAATCACCCTAACAAAGAAAATAGCCTCTGGTAAAACCCAGGATGAATGGTAGCTTTTCTTACACAAAATACCCAAATCCTGTAGGTCGAATTTGTCAGCTGAAAGTTTCTTCTCTTCTCTTCATTTGGAAATGATTAAAAATCAAAATTCTTACTCATGATCGAGAAGTGATCGGAATTTCTTCTCTATAAAATGCTTTCGAAATTTTCGAATTAAACATATTTCTACTAATTTTCGAATTTTGGAGAATATTCTTTACATCCCTAGCCACAGCACCACTCCCCCCCAAAGCAACTGGCACTGTTGGGGGGCAGTGTCTTTCATTTGGGGCCTGGCACAGCTCCTCCCCTGATTTCTCCCCAGTTGGCTGCCTGGAGGCTGATGTAACCCTCCTCCCAGAAGCAATTTTGCAAGGCAGCAGCAGGCCACGTAGGGAGCAGGCAAACAAGGCATCAGTAGAGTGGTGGGATGGTCCTCCTCTGCTGCCGCTTCTCCATTGTCCCCCTTCAAACCAAGTGACACCAACCACAGGAACATTACTGACTTGAAATTGTAGTTGTCCTCAGTTCATGTGTTATGGAAACAAACTGGATCTCAAAGGCCTGTTACAGACTGCCAAAATAAAGCTGCTTCGGGTCTCTTTGGAGGTATGCTGTTTAAATGATACATGCATCCTAAGAATCCAGAAGCTGCACCAAAGCTGCACTGAAGTGCTTAGGAATGGAGTGTGGCTTTGGCGCGACCTCTGGACTCTTGGGACCCATGCATCATTTAAATAGCATACCTCCAAAGAGACCCGAAGCAGCTTTATTCTGGCAGTTTATAACAGGCCAAAGGCAATAGCCTTTTGTTCTTATTAAAAAGTGTGCAATCTCTGATTATGCAGCCAGTGAATTTCCACTATCTAACCATTATCTTAGTTCTTTCTCACGCACCCACAGTCCGCCACCATGTTGAATTGTTCATCATTCTTTTTGAGATCTTTACTCTGTTAATCCTGAGACCTCTGTCAGGCATTGGATTCCTCATTGCATTTTGGTGACTCTGTGGATCTAGCTGTCTCTTAACTCAACTCTATCAGCAACCCTTGACAGTTTTTCCCCTCTATCAAAGTGCATCAATACTAAGCCACTGGGCTGGCTCACTCCTATCATTCGGTATCTTCGTTCTTGTTCTTGAGCAGCTGAGCATTTATGAAAAAAGACCAGGGAATGGCAGATTTTATCCATTATAAATTTGTTCTTTTTTCCTTCTCTCGTGCTATTTCAATGGCTAAATAGAAATAGTATGTATCACTGATCAATGCCAATAAATGATGTCCACAGCATCTCTTTTTGACCTTTAATTCTTCGCTAAAGCTTTCTTTTCCATCTATTCCTCCCTATTTCTCTCCTAATGATTTTGCAACTTATTTCAATACTAAGATTGAAACCATCCACTCCAATCTTGAGGTTCCTGTTTCTTCTGCTATTCTGGCATTTCAGTCATTTATATTGGTAAAATTTTCTGCTTTTTCTCCCATCTCGCTGGACGAACAATTTAAGTTGTTGACTTCTTCTAATCCCTCAACCTGTTCTCTTGATGTGATTCCTTTCCATTTTCCATTTTCTAATCGCTGATGTCCCTGCTATACTGACTTCTCTTCTTTATATTATTAATCTTTCTCTTCACTGGTCCTTTCCCCTCTGCATTTAAACATGTATTGGTTTCTCCTATCCTGACCCTTTCCCCGCTTCTATCATCCTATCTCACTTCCAGCTTTCCTTTCTAAAGTTTTTAAATGTGCTGTTTACTTTCACTGTCTTGAGTTTCTATCTACCAACTCCATGATGGATCCTTTTCAATCTGGCTTTCGTCCTTTGCACTCTACAAAGATGACTCTCACAAAGATTGCAGATGATCTTCTTTTGGCCAAGTCAAAAGGCCTACACTCAGTTCTTGTTCTTGATCTTTCTGCTGCTTTTGATACAGTCATAATCTTTTGGTAGATTTGCTCCAGGAGCTAGGATTTTTTGATTTAGTTCTTAATTGCTTTAGGTCATACCTTTTGAATAGACTGTGGTAGCTGGAGGTCAGGTCTTTACTTCCATCTCATTACCAATTGGAGTTCCACAAGGCTCTGTCCTGGGTTCTTCCTATACACTCTGTCTTTAGGTAATCTTATTAGCTCTATGGTTTTCAATATCATCTCTATGTCGATGATACCCAATTGTACTTTTCCACTCCAGAACTTTCTTCAGACATTGAACAGCAAGTTTCATCATGTCTCTCTGGTATATCTGCATGGATGTTTCATCAGTGCTTAAAACTTAACATGGCTAAAACAGAACTACAGTCGCCCCTCCTAACTCACAGATCTGAGATCGACGACCTTGAATATCCACGGAGGGGTGACCTCCGCTATTTTCAATGGGGCTTGAATATGCGTGAGCCTCCATTTTCAGGGGGGGGGTCTGTTGACGAGGCTTCCTTGGTCACATGGTAACAGGAAGATCCAAGGGAAGTGTTTTCTTGGTACCAGCATTGTGGCCTCTGCTCCTTGGGTAGCAGCAATGACCCCAAAGTGGGAGAGTTTCATCCCCCCCCCTTGCCACACATACAGAGACTTCTGGAGCACTATTTTCAGTTAGAAATGTTTGGTTCTGGGATTCTGTGGGTTCTGTGTCCTCTTCTTAAGATTATCCACTGAAGTTTAATTGCTATCAAGCATTATTAAGAAGCAGAGGCAACCTTGACATCTGATTTTAAGGTACAAAGGGCAATGACAAACCCCCTCTGAAGAAACCTCCCAAGAAAACCCTATGATAGATTCCCCTTAGAGTTTTTTTTTGTGTTACCACTGTTCTTGTATTCATAGCATGGTTTAATTTGCAGGATCCGGTATCGAATACATTTAACTCTTTTTTCCTGCTTTTTATTTTTTTAAAAATTATCCTAATCTTGGGATGGAAATTTTTGTTGTTGTACTCAACAATCTCACCTAACTAGCAATTTTGTACCTCCTGAAATTTTATCCAACAAAGGAAATCTGTCAATGGCCAAATCCACATAGTTGGAAAAATATCTATGTAAAAACATGCTATGATCAGTGGATAAAAAGTTGATTCTTTTCAATAAACTCTATCCCGTCCAAAAAAAATAAATAAATAAAAAGCACAAATTAGGAAGATGTGTTACCTAAGTTACCTTAAAATACCTTAACAGCTAGCAACTGCATTAGGCAATGGAGCTTTTTTCACCTACAAATCAGTGCACAGCAGGATGACATTTCCAGTCGTCCCCTACCACAGCAAGCAAGGCTGCAACAAGGAATTGCATCTTACTGGGAGGGGGCTGGAAATGTCATCTTTATGTGCCCTGACCACCTGCTGAACAGACCTCCATTGCTTGATATAATTGCTGGCTGCTGAACTAGGTGGGGGATGTTTGCAACTGTGGCAGTAGTTCCACAGTTGTGAATATGAAGGCTTACCGAATATGGAGCACTAATCTGTACCTCTAGATTGCAAATCCATAACTGCAATGCAGAATGCTACTTTAAAAAATTAATTTATTGTAACAAACCAACTCTCAGATTTTGAGCTGTTCTGCCCTCGCTCTGGACCAAATTGACATGATTCCCCCCGCTCCGGAAAGATTTCTTTCCTGATCTAATAGCAAAGCTAAACTGTGAAATAAGATTAAGAACTAGTGCCTTGATGCACATAAACCAAAAGGAACAAGAATAAACAAGAGGAAAATATGGGGGGAGGGGGTTAGGCGCCAACAGGAATAACATCCTTCCACCACCTACTGTCAATTCGCATACCAGAAAATCACAGTTCTTCCTTCTTGACAGCATTACATTGCAAGCACATCATCTGCAAAGAATGCCAGTCATTTAATTGATTGCAGCTGTGAGCCATGGCATTCCTTCCTGTGCCCATAGCATGCATCTGAGCTTTTGGGAAAGATCACTGTAAACCAAAAGAGAGAGAGAGAGAGAAAAAAAAGGAGGGGGAAAGTAGAGCCCATTCTCTGTTGCAATACCACAGCTGCCTGTTTAGATGGAATCTCATGCTCAGGCTATGGATAAGGAAAACTCTCTGTCTTAATTCCTTTGTATTTCTCCCAATCCCATCTGCATTCTTGCCCCCTTTCTGCACAACAGGTTCTTTTTCTTTCCCACATGGAAATGGGTACATATTTTGGGTCAAGTAAGCAAAATATATACACTTATTCTACAATTTTGAATGTATTTTCCACATTCAGGCTCCACTGCGCTAGATTTCAACTGCATGGCTTTTTAGTTATTTGCAGTTTTAAAACACACCCATGGCTTTGTGCATCTGAAAAGTACTTCAAGCCTTTTCAGTGTGTGTAAATTTCTCAGGCAGAGCATATTTTATCTTTCAGTGACTCTTGAGAGATGTCAAACAAATAATTTTAGGATAAACCTCAAAACCACTGAAATTCTTTCCCATTCCTCACCATAGGAAAATCCACATGAGTCTTTCAGTTAAAAGACAAAAGGTTAATACTTAAAAGTATCTAGCCTCCATATGTTATAGTCCTCTTAGCAATGCACATTATAGCCCTTTAGTGATGATAAAGGTAAAGGTAGTCCCTTGACATGAATGTCTAATCATAATCGACCATAGGGGATGGTGTACATCTCTGTTTCTAAGGCAAAAAGCCAGTGTTGTCCGAGGACTGCTCTGGTGGTCATGTGGCCAGCATGACTGCACTGAATGCTGTTACCTTCCCACTTAAGTGGTACCTATTTATCTACTTGCATTTGAATGCTTTCAAACTGCTAGGTTGGCAGAAAATGAGACTAATAACTGGAGCTCACCCCATCATGCAGCACTCGGGCCTTGAACTGCCAACCTTCCGATCATCAGAATTGGTATCTTAACTACTAAGCCACCATGGTGATACTTCCATGCATTAATGCTGAATCGAATGGCATCCATTTTCTTCATATTCTTCTGCTTCTTATTCCTCTTCTTCTGCTTTACTTCAAATATTTATTTCAGTGGTGAAACACTGGAAAGCCTCTTCACCAGACTGCCTTCTCCTGCATTTTGACAGGTGGATTTTCCCACTTCCACAGTAGAAAGCATGGTAGATGCCACAAGATTATTTGATTTTTTCCCCATTGTTTTCCCCACTGCTTCCACTTTTCTGACATTTCCCCCCCATTTTGCTCCTCATGTTTCACTGCTCCTTGAGTGACCCCAGTCAACCAGGGATCATATACTGAATTTACAGTCTTACGTATCCAATCAAATTCAACTACACACTGTTGTCACTAAAGCTTGATGCCACCAATTAGACTAAGACCAATGCTTGCTGTAGTCATCACAGCAAGTCCTAACATATCAGAGATCTCTGAGAATTCAGTTTTCTCAGTATGAGATGGAATTACATTTGGAGAGAGTACAGAGACTGTGTTTATAAAACCAATTGCATTAAGAAGGGAAGAGACTTGGTCCATAATGAAACATGCCCTAAATTTCTTCCATCTTATCATTTTTATACGAGTTATCATGCAGAAAACTAGGACTGTCAGTGTGATGTTGTTACAGAGAGCAAACAAAGCTATTGAGATCGAAAGCATTTCATACACCTTAGGGGCGAAACAGACTTTCCCAAAAGAGCTGCTTACCACCATCCCTTTGAGCACTGGATCAGTCCTGATCTGGCAAAATACTGTTTCTTTTTGACCTGGAAAAAGGGCGCCCTTGCCACCACCATGGCACTTTTCTGCTCTCCTTTTGGCATATGGCGTGTGAATGCTGTGCCAAAGGAGCACTGTAACGCTGCCTGTCATGCGGTCAGGCAGGTGGCATGATGCCAGCTTAGGGGTGTTGTCAGGGCATGCATCGTCCAAACGCCACACCCCTATGCTACTCCTAAGCCAATCTTTATTGTCGGTCTGTACAGCCTTTTAGTGAGCTGAAATCTAGCAATATTTGAAACACTGAATGAACTACATTACTAGGCTAAGTCAGGAGTTGGAATTCTGCAACCCTCCAGATGTTGCTGAATTGCAACTGCCTGCAGCTCTAGACAGCACAGCCAAGGTGAGAAATTCAAAGTGAGGAATGGTGAGAGTTGCAATTCAACAACATATGAATGGAGTCCTAGTAGACCACAAGTTGAACATGAGTCAACAGCATGATGTGGCAGCTAAAAAGACCACTGTGATTCTAGGCTGCATCAATAGAAGTACTGTATAGTGTCTAGGTCAAGGGAAGTAATACTCCCACTCTATTCAGCTTTGGTCAGGGCTCACCTGAAATACTGGGTCCAGTTCTAGGCAGCACAGTTCAAAAGGGATGTTGAGAAGCTGGAATGTGTCCAGAGGAAGGTGACCAAAATGGTGAAGGGTCTGGAAACCATGCCCTATCAGGAACAACTTAGGGAGCTGAGTGTGTTTAGCCTGGAGAAGAGAAGGTTAAGAGGTGATATGACAGCCCCGTTTAAATATATGAAAAGGTGTCATGTTGAGAATGGGGCAAGCTTGTTTTCTGATGCTCAAACTACCTGGAGCAATGGATTCAAACTACAGGAAAAGATATCCCACCTCAACATTAGGAAGAACATCCTGACAGTAGGAGCTGTTTGAAAGTGGAACACACTCCCTCAGTGTGTAGTGGAGTCTCCTTTGGAAGTTTTTAAACAGAGGCTGGGTGGCTGTCTATTAGGGGTGCTTTGATTCTGTGTTGCTGCATAGCAGGGGTTGGACTGGTTGGCCTTGGGATCTCTTCCAACTCTATGATTCTAACATGAGGAAGGGCACACAGTTCTCACCCCAAGCTAACATCACATCCAAGTGTAGAATGCTGAGAACTGCAATTCAACAGCATTAGGATGGGTACACAGTTCCCATTCCAGGATAAATCTAATGTCAACCTCAGTCAACCCATTGAAACCAATGGGGCATAAAAAGGGACAGCTAACAATTCCTCATCATTTCAATAAGGTCTACTCTAGTTGAGACTAAAAATGATGTTAGCCCATCTCAAATCCTCTCTCCATCTTGTGAATGGAATTCCATATATTCACTGCTATGTGGAGTAATGCTTCCTTTTGTCTGTCCTAAATGTAGCAGCATTCACTGGCTGAGTTATGATTCCAGTATCATAAGAGAGGAAGAAAAATCTCACTGTTCACTTTCTCCATGCAATACATAACTTCTGTAATGTCTCTCCTTAACATTAAAGCCTGGAACACTGCAACATTTCTTACTTGTGAGGGACAGAAAAAAATAGGGAAAGGTATCTTAAATGATTCAAGCATGATAAAACCAGACTGGTAATAGCTTTTCAGGGCTTCAACTAAGAGACTTTTCCAGCCTAACATGGAGATGTTTGAAACTGAAACAAGGACCATCTGCATGTAAAGCATGTGCCCTACCACTGAGCTAGGGATATACATCCATGGCTATTTTTGTGGGAACAAATGATTATGGTAGTTATCTCCATGCTGCAGGAGAAAACAAACATTTCTCTTCAGTATTTTCCCCACATTCCAATGTCCCAAAATGCTGTAGAGAAAAAAGGGTCTTCTGCACAATGTATGCAATGAAATTGTTTTTCTACACACAAATAATCCCTTTGCAACATTTTTAAAAATTCAAATAATGGTCTGTTATTGTCACTGGTCTATTGTTTTTTGACAGAGTTTCCCAAATATTGGATTTCCTTTAAAATTTTGCCAAACCACCTTACACAGAGAACAACTATGATACAATCATGTAATCCCATTTCTGGCCTAGGAATAAATGATAATGGATATTCTTTTAGTCCCTACACTGAACTACAACCTCTTCCATCTGGAAATGTCAAAATGTGTAAGTTTCTCTTTTTCTTGTGTATTTTTTTTAAATTACATGTTGTTGTTTTTAAAAAAAAACATATGTTCCATTTTAAATCTGAAAAAAAAAATCTGAATTTGGATAAATTTTTCAAGAAATTTGCTGTATTTTACATCCCATCCTCTTCCTAGATTGGGACTTAAGGAGATTCACAAAAATTAAAAACAGATACAGTCAAAAACATCACTAAAACATATACAAGTTATAATTAAGCCATAAAAAATTAAAAGCAATTGAAGAGCATGCACTATGTTGCCCGAAGCCCTTTCCCCATAAATAATCAATTCTCAAAGGACTGCCAAAATAAAGTAAGTCTTCATCTTTTTCCACCATGAAAGGGGGGCAATCTAGCCTTACTAAGAAAGGAAATCCAGAGCCTGGGAGAAGCCACCAGAAGGACCCTCTCCTGTATTCTCACTAGATATACTTATGAAGGTGAAGGCATGGAAAGGTAGATTGAGAAGTGATAGACAAATCCTACTTATAAATAGGAAAGGAAAGGAAAGAGGCCTTCCTTTGAAGATTGCAGAATCCAGACAGGCTCTTATGGCTTATGCTGAACCAAAACTGTGTAGCACTATATAGGGTATAACCAGTACTATAAACTGCATCTGAAAACAGGCTAGAAGCCAATGGAACTGTTGTAACAAAGGACTTATGTATTCCCAAAAATGGAAGAGAAAAATGAATGGAAATGTATTTCTCCCCTATCTGCATTAACCAAATTAAAAAAACACAGCTTTTCCCATCATGCAGAAGACCATATTGCATCTGCCTGCAACATGGTATTGATGAGGAGCCTCTCAAAGTAAAGAAGTGATAAATGTATTCAGCAGTAAGATGGTTGAATACACAATGATTCAAACCCTGAACTTTGAAGAGGAAGACACTCAAATCCCTAGGCCTGGATAGACAAACTATTTCTATTTCTCCCATGTTCATTTATTTTTTGGAAAAATAAACTTTAGTTCTTGACACGTATGATTTGAAGAAATGTATAAGTTTTGGTAAACTCCAGTAAGAAGATAACTGAACCAAAATTCTCACTTAACCACTCCTTTCCTAAAGATCTGTACCATGTTTATTCAACAGAGAAAAAGAGCTGGATGCTCAACACATCCTTCTGAGGTTGGGGTGGTGGGGGAAAAGATATGCATATACTTCCATAAATAGTTTCACATATAAATTTGTTTTTAAAAATCCATGAATGTGCATGTCTTTTTTCACCCAACCAATAGCCCCCACCATTGGCCGTACATATCGAATGTTGTATGTGTAGCAGCTCAAACTGATCTTTTTTGACACCTCTATCAAAAGAGCAGGGATACATTTTGTCCAATGTGCGTTTCAGTCATTTCAGCTCATGGATTCAGCCTTCTCTAAAATCCAAGGAGGCAAATATTTAATGAAAATTTGAGAGCAGAAACCAATATACAGTTTTAAATTGAGAACAGATTTCGACAGGATGAGGAAATCTGAACCACAACAAAGATGAATTTCCTTTTTGTATTTTTCTTTTATGGAGCAAAGCTGTGAGCAAAATATAATTAGTTTTTTTTTTCTTTTTAAGAAGAAAAAAAACCTTATTATGTCAATAGATCCCCATAAGGCTTGGCTGATAGCCTGAAGTACAATATTTGCTTTAATCAACACATTAGTGACAAAAGATTATAAGTATCAGGCAGGGTGGTTTGTTGCCTTTTTTGTGGTTTGCCTTTATGTTCGCTCTTATGATGGCTAAAAAAAATATAATAATTTAAAATGCATTGGAAAAATCTTTCATCTAAGGATAATGTGTGTGTGTTCATGTGTGAAATGTTCAACAATTCAAACAGCAATGTTGGAACTAGTTGCTTTTGCAAAGTAATGAAGACTGTGATGGTCCAGCTGTAGCCAGCCTTTTTTCATTAGACAATTTTCATATGCTGATTCAGTGAAAATACATATTAGCCTCACCCTAATGAATGGGAAATTTTAGTATCCAAGGTCAAATTTTGTTGCAGAATTCACACAGAACTAGACCTAGAACTAGATAGGCAGTATTCCATGTCATTCTGTGATTGAAACATGATGAAGAGAAGCTGGTGTGAGTGCTTGATTGAGAAATAACCTCTCCTTTTGCTCAAAAATGGAGGACAGGAAATGCACAGCTCACTTAAACCGGTTCAAGAAAGGCCAAGTGGACACACCGGTGGTATGGGATGCAGAAAATATCTAGTGCAACCAGATACATCATCCAGGGCCAGAGAAGGATGTAAACAAAGAAACTGTGTTACATGCCTTTGAACTACTCATCGCAGAAAGCATTTGTTTTTCATATAATCTATGAAGTAAAGGCATAGCATAAATTCACAGCATGGAACAAGAAGAATCCTGCCAGAGTCAGTGTGTGGATGCCTTCTGTTATTACTCAGCTGAAGACATACATTAGTCTACTGCTCCTGGTGGAGGTGTATATGAACAACATGAAGCCTGGGGAAATTGACTCTCTGAATACTACCACTTCCTGAATATGTTTTGCACCTTCACAGGGAACTCGAGAGTTGGCAACAGGGAAACAAAAGTGATGCACAGAATCACTGATAAAGAGAAGGCTTATAGTAGGTGCTAAGTAAATCAGGAAAATGTGTTTAGTGTGGTGGTGCTATGAAGACAAGACATGCTATCCCCTGAAGTGAAGATATTTTCCTGGGCACACACTCTGGTACATCAAAGGACACCCAACCTGAGTTGAACCATTGTTCTGCACAATAAAATGTGGAATAGGATTTTTTTTTTTCCACCAGTAATGGAAGCAGCTGTATGAGGCGAGGCAGTTTGATTCCTTGTTCTCAGTAGGCTGTTCTGCTCATAGGGCAATGATCCTATAAACTGGCCCACTGCATTGTGAGTGAACAGAGAACTGCTTGTATAAGGGGGGCATTAAACATGCCCTTAAGCAAATTTATAAACTATATAAAGCCTAGTGCAAACAGGAGTTATGCCAATATAGTGCACAGCAGGAATCCGTCTTCAGTTATGAATTGGACCCAGAGTTCTGCTCATGAGACTTTACTGTTAGAGGAAGGGAGTAGAGCATCAATTCCTTCTTCCCCCTAAGCTCTTTCTGTTCCCTGGCAAGCTCCACCACAGACTGGAGCATCCCCTGGAACAATCTGGTTGGTTAAAGGGAGGGAAAGGCTGTTGGGAGTGAAAACTATCATTTTTACTAATAGACCAGTACAGAGTCACCCTGTCTGGAAAAGCATAAAGCTGTGATCATTAAAGCGTCACTTATTTATTTCTTATTTATTCAATTTATATCTCATTATCCTCTCAATATGGGTCCCACATATGTTAAAACAGATATGTTTTAACCACCCTCAAGTCAATCCCATCTCATGGTTACCCTGTGGATGAGACATCTTCAAGACTCCCTATTTTCCACTGCTCTACTTAGGTCCTGTAAATTCAAACATATGTTAAAACTTTTTAGATTGTAAGCCCGAGGGCAGGGAACCGTCCAATTAAAAAGATTGTATGTACAGCGCTGTGTAAATTTACAGCGCTTTATAAATAAAGGTTAATAATGATGATAATAATAATAATAGTAGTAGTAGTAGTAGTAGTAGTAGAATACAGATAAAACAAAGCATAATACTAAGTCTGAAAACTATTAAATAAACATTTTTATTAAAAGAACACTCCAATATAACAATTTAGAAAGCTGTTAAAACATAAGCATGGCAATTAAAAATACAGTGCACACTAGTTAATATACCTTTTACTACACACAGTTAACAATCAAAGGGCAGACAAAAATACTAACCTACTAGTAGAAAGACAGATGAGAGAAGAGTCAACTAGCCTTTTGAAGCAGGGACTTCCACAGCCTGGAATCAGCCTTCAAGAAGCCTGTCTTCTGTGACCTCACCAAATGTGCCTGTGAAAGTAGTAAGACTGAAAAAGGATGTTAGAAACCAGGCAGGTTCATATCAGGAGATACAGTATTTCAGAGAGCCTGAACCCAAGCTGTAGGGTATTGATCCAGACAACTTCAAGAGATAAATCTTATACAGTACACTGGTACCCCGGGATACGAATGCGCCGCCTTACGAAATTTCCGGGTTACGAAAAAAATCCATTTAAAAAAACTGTTCCGGGTTACGAAGGTTATTTCGGGTTACGAAAAATTTTTTGGTGCTTTTCGGCGCTATTTCGCACGAAATCGCGGCTTTTCCCCATTAGCGCCTATGGCTTTTTCGCCTTACGAAGATTTTCGGGTTACGAAAGCGGCGGCGGAACGAATTAATTTCGTAACCCGGGGTACCCCTGTACTACCAATCCTTTAGTATCTTGGTCAGTATTCTGCATCAGCTACTTAGTTGAGTATAGTTAACTAAATAACTTCTCCTGACCCAAACCCACTGCCTCTAAACCTGATACATCATTTACCTATGGCCCAATCACCACCAGAATGATCCTCCTTTACCCCATGCAGCCAATAGCTGATAAGTAGATTGGGGTAAAGGTATTATGATTATGGCAATACTAGCACAATTGTGACTAAGTAGTGATCATGAATATGGAACAGTTATGGATGAGTAAATCTAGGTAATTATTCATATTCATAATCACTAAGTAGTCAAGATTGTGAAACATTGTTGTCGTTGTTAACCACCCTCAAGTCAATCCCATCTCATGGTTACCCTGTGGATGAGACATCTTCAAGACTCCCTATTTTCCACTGCTCTACTTAGGTCCTGTAAATTCATAACTGTGAGCTCCTTAATAGAGTCCATCAATTTAGCATGCAGTCTTCCTATCTTTCTATAGCCCTCCACCCTTCCCAGCATTATTGTCTTTTCCAATGAATCATTCAAGAGATATTTCAGGCTTGATCTGTTCTGGGACCCATTTGTTTGTCTTTTTGGCTGTCCGTGATGTCCTCAACACTTTTCTCCAGCACATCTCAAATGAATTGATTTTCCTCCTATCTGCTTTCCTCACCATCCAGCTCTCACAACTCTACATGGTAATAGGGAAAACAGTGGCTTGTATGAGTCCAACTTTCATGCTCAATTGTACACCTTTACCTTTTAGGATCTTTTATAATTCTTTCAGAGATGTCCTCCCCATTCCTAGTCTTCTTTTCATTTCTTGACTGCAGTCCTCATTCTGATCAATGTTTGACCCAAAGTACAGGAACTCTTTTACTATTTCAGTTTCCTCATTGTCTAGGTTGAATCTGTGTAGATCTTCTGTGGTCATTATTTTTGTTTTCTGTATGTTGAGTGGTAAGCCTGCTTTGCACTTTCATCTTTGATCTTTTTTAGTAGTTGTTCCAGGTCGGCAATATTTTCTGCTAATAGTATGGTGTCATCTTATCTTACACATCCTATAATGTAGCAAGGGTTCCATAAACAAACAAGCACTTGTTTGCCAGTCAGTCACGTCAGAATATTGGGCATGTTTGCTAGCAGAGTGGAATGGGCTTGTACAATGATCTTATAGCCAAAACAATAGTAATCCCATTGGAAATTTGTAAGGTAAAAAAACAATGGTATATCTACATGGGACTGGCAAGGGCAACTCCTTTGGCTGTCAGCCAACACCTGCCCCACTCACAGCCACTATCCTACCTTAATACACCATCTGTGGGGCAGCCCTCTTCCCCCAACTGCTGGCATACACAGAAACACAGCCGGCCAAGCATCTGGCACCACCTGCCAAAGAAAAAAGCACAGGGCAGTGGGAGCATCACCTCCACTCCCTCCATGCCATGGAAAGAGGAGGGCAGGATAAGGAGAAGCCTGGTGGTGCTGGCTGCTTCAGTAGCCTTCATGCACTGCTAAAAAAAGGGGGAGATACAGATCCTGGCTATTTTCTGAAAGCTGGCTGTAGCAAATGCACTGGGGGAGTGAAAAACTGTGTTGTGGATCAGACGGTTTCCCTACTTCCCCTTCCAATAGCGCCTTGGATCCTTTGGTCATTTAAAAAATGGCAAGGCTCTTCATTTCTATCACTTCTCTCTCAGCAGTGTGTAAGAGTGTCCAACAACCCGTTTTGGCACCTTGGCTAGATGACTGCACCATTCCGTGAATCAGACCAGCAGAATGTATGTGTGGCCTCCACCAGCACTGAAGAGCTCAATGACAGCTGCTCTATACAGTATAAATAAAATAGACCCACCTAGGGTGGTGGTTGCAAGGGGAGGACTCTGTAAAAATCCATACACTTATTGTTTCTTAAAGACTAACACAGAGAGGATGAAAGGCAGATCTTTAGATCTGCATGCCTAAAGCTGCTTCTATGCATGGAGGTAGGCCAGCAGCCATCGTGGGAGAAGAGACCTCATGTGAGGCTGTCTCTTCTGTAATAAAGTAAGCACAAAGACTAACTGAATTCCTTGAAAAAGAGAAAGTGACCTAGTAAGAAGGATATTGAAAAAGTGGCTACTTAGAAAGGTTAAGAAAGGATCAGACAGCCAAGCTTACCTGACTATTTTGTTATATACCAGATACTTGTTACTTGCTTCACTGTTGCTGCTTTAATTACCCCCCCCCCCCAAGAAATCCATGATGGAAGAGGGAAGGTATGAATTTGACATCCCCAACAGATGAATCAAGATTTGCATGAAACAAACGTGCTTCCAGACAGGATTGAGAACACAAAAATAAATATAGATATACACCAGTTAGGAGTGGCATCTTCACACAAAGGGAAGGGATGGGCAACTTAAGTCTTCTGGGAATTTTGTTATGTGGAACTATTCCAATATCAGATGTCAAAGGAAATTGAATCTAACCTCAACAATCCAGTGGCCACCACTACAGAAAAATGTACTTGGCTTTAAGAAAAGACCTTTTAGAAGCAGCATCAAATGTTCAAGTGGCATAATGACTGACAAATTAATTGGCTTAATGTCAAAGTTCATAGACTAGAAAAGAATTATATGCATTACAAGTATATGAAATTCATATGTGAGCACTCCAGAACAAAAAACTCTGTGGAACAGGATAACTGCTGACTAGGATTCAGGGTTTTTTTTTTACTGTTTCCAGTATTCAAACAGACAAGCCAAAGATGAGAAGACAACACTTTCTTCATTCTTGGATGATAACATAAATTAAGATTTCACAGCCTCACCCACAATCTAGGCAAGGCTGTAACTTGCTTTCTGGTGTCAGCTCACAATATTAACATAGCATGGCCTCAGTGTTCCCATTCATGACAGCAAATCGGAGAGAACATTACACTTGATTAGATTTCAATATTACTCAAGCTTTGAATACACTTTACTTTCAATTAAAGCCCTGATTCAACATGACCTCTATGACCCCTCCCCCCCCCAGATGTAAATACTTTCATACACAGAAGCCAAAGTGGAGCTTTAGGAATCAGGAGCAATGGTCTTCAGCTATAGCCAGTGAGAGCAGTGAGCCCTGCAAATGAATGCATCTGTTTGTACCAGTGTTGGCTGAAAGACATCCTGAAGACATCACCTCTCATTGGACTCCTTAGTTTTCAAGGAGATGGTTTTTATTTGAAACTGTTATGAGAACAGTGCTCCTTCTCAGTCTTGCCAAATGAGAACCACATGCTGGTAACACGGGATCATTCAGAGAACAGGCACTTGCAGTTTCTTGTTTCTTCTGTCTATGACAGGTCTCATGGGGGGGCTAGGGGAGACTGTAAAAGCAGTGAAAAAAGTGAGTGATTCCTATATCACAACTGCTGAGCCACAAATTCTAGGAATTTAGGAGGAATTAACCAGGGGAGGGTCAGTTTGATTTTTTTTTTTTTAAAAAAAAAAACTCTGCTCAAAATATTGTATGCTATCAAAGTATATTATGCAGACAAAATCCAAAACAATAATTTACATTCCAGCTCTACAAAGTATCCAGGCAAGTATTCAGGCAGAGGTAAAAGGCCCTTTGTTTAAGAGAGAGAGTGGCAGCCAGAACCTCTGAGTTATTTTATTCAGATTCAGTGTAAGGGATGTCATAGAGATAGGTGTAACAGCCAAACCTCTTAAACTCTCATATAGTATCATAGTTAATATAGGAGTGGTCAAAGTACCACTTTCCCTTGTACATATTCACTGTACACTTGGAAGATGTGTAAAAAAAACCCCACACTGTTGTTTCTGCTGTGACACATTAATATGGCTACTTTGGGGGGGGTTTTCTACCATCTACAGGTCCAGTAAATACAGAACAATGAATCCAATGGAATAGAGCAATTTATTTAACCTTGAATCAATTTGCAGATGAAACTTGAACTTCAAGGTTTGAAGGAAGACACGGAGGGAAGAATGAAGATAATTTTTTTTAATGAAGGGATCATTTTTTTAAAGAAAATAGAATGGAAAGGAAAATATTGTAAATTCCCTAATCTTCATAGTATGATATGCATTCACACTAGCACCAACAAGGGTGAAATAAAACAAATCACCAAAGTTGATTTGTTGCCATCAAAATCAACTGTACCAATAGAAGTTTGATTCCTCTATGGAACAAACAGAAACAAGTAGTGTTACAGATGCAAACAAAACAGGACAACAGAACCATCCTTATCATTAGGTAGAGTGGAATGATTCTCTAAGACAGCAGATGCTGAAAGAATGAAATAATATGTTGGTGAAGATTGCTGAGTGTCTTGTTGTTGCCCTATGCTTCCAAAGTAGCCAGTGTTGCCTTCAGCTGCAGTAGAGAACACTCCTATCTCCTACATTATCGAAAGATTCAACTGCCAATCCAGCTGGATTGTGGAAACACGATGGAAAAGAGCAATATCTTTGCCCCAGACAGCAAAATTGCAAAGTGTTAGCAACTTTTGCATGTATACTCACTAATTGCTAGTTTCCATGTTGCTGGCTTCCTACTTGTTTGCTATTCCACATGCATTCTCAGCCTCCATCACTCTAATCTGCAGCCATCTTCTCTTTTCTTTCTCTACTCTCATCAGGTACTGTGTTTGACTATGCATAAACATTTGTAAGAAAAACTAGCTTATGTGCTTTCTAAAGATTAAGCTTATTTCTTTTCTTTTCACAGCAGGGGGACTGGTGGAGGGGTGGCAGCCAAAAGAGTGTGCTCAGTTCTCTCCCTCACTGTGATGGTGGAGGTTTCCTTGCCTCCACTGCTGTTGCAAATCTGGGAAGGGCATGCCTGTCCCTTTCCTTCACCATAGTGCTGAAGGTCTCCTCATGAGAAGGCCTTCACCACAGTGGCAAAGCCAAGAGAGGTGTGCTCGACCTTCTCTTTTGCTGCCAAAGCAGAGGCTTGTTTGTGAGGTGGCCTCTGCCACTATGGCAAAGCTGGGAGGGGCACAGCAGAAAGAGGGCCTAACCAGGTGTCACCCCTCTTTTGGGTTGTCATTTGGTGTGGGCAGCACCCTTCGCATCCTCCCAATAATGCTGCTCCCTGTATGTGGGCAGGCGGGCAGGCATGGAACTGGTTGTTGTTAAGCTTCAGCCAATTTCATTAGTTTACTGATGAGATCTAGTACAATCTTGCACATTTTCTCACATAAAAGTTTTGGGCTGTCCCTGTAGGACCACTATATACCAAGAGATTTTCCTGTATCTTCACATGTACTGTAGGGATGTTGACTTTACAAGGTAAGAAATACTGAGGTATGAAATAGCTCCAAAATCAATACTTCTTAGATTGTGGTGTTAAAGCAGCAAATGAGCATGACTGAGGAACAAATCTAACTAGTGAGTTGTTTGTCAGAGTTTTTTAGGGGTTTGCAGTGCAAAGGTGACAAATATCTGCAGAAAAAAGCATAACTCTACCCTTAAACTTGCTAATAACCTTCAAAGCCCTGAAGGAACAGAACCTTCTAGAAACAGTCCTGGACACAGACCTGGCTCAATAAAATGCTCATTCTGTAAAGCAGTCATGAGAAAGAACAAATTAACTATGAAACGTAAACAGTGCACAAGGAGTTGAGAACACATCACAGTTTAAAACAATGGAGTCAAACAAACAAATGATAAGAGAATTCAGGGGAATGAAAGAAGTAAGAAAAAATATGAAAATGTTTCCTATCCAAGTGAATGAAGGTGGTCTGTGCATCAGGCAGAAGACTATGCAAGAAAAACAGAAGACATTATAATTGCACAAAATAAGAAAACAACAATTGCAGGAACATTTGCAGGAACTGCCATCTCAGTTCACCCTGGAGACCTGGCTCTCAGTTTGAATGAGTAATTCTATGGTGCTTTCTGCACCGGCATTTGGGACGTCCGGAGGACGTCCTATTTTAAAAAAGGGGCGTCTCTTGTAGACGCCCCTGGGCCTAGTACGGACTCCGTCCGTACAAGATGGCGCCGGCCCTTCTACATGGCCGGCGCCATCTTTGCATATCGGATGCTGAGCGTCTGTACGGGTCGCGTCCTTTGCGACGTAGCGAGTGCACCCCTGGTGCTTCGCTACGTCGCAAATGCGACGGAAAAAGAAGCTCCATTTTGGAGCTTTTTCGGTCCGCGCGGGAATCACGCCGTGTGGAGGCTCCGGCTCCCCCGCGGACCTACCGGCGGCGGCGGCAGAGCGCCGCAAAGTGGCGGTATGTACCCCGCCTAAGTTACCTCTCCCCCTCAACAAGTATTCACAGTAAGTACATTAACAGTTAATTCAGCACTCACAACTCACACATATACTTAGATAATTCTCTTGGTGAGCTAACTTAGAATGGGAAGAAGACTGACTCTTATTCCTTTTCTCCATCTTGCTCCTCCTCTGCTCCCCCCCCCCCCAGATTTGGGAATGTATAGAATTTATACATTCCCATTTGAATTTATACATTGGTTATACATTTATGTATGGGAAAGGGTGGCTCAAGTGGTTAAGACACTGATTCTGTTGATTGCAAGATTGGCAGGTTGGTAGTTCAAAGCCCAGGTGCTGCATGATGGAGTGATCTTCCATCACTAGTCCCAACTACTGCCAACCTAGCAGTACAAAAGCATGTAAATGCAAGTAAATAAATAAGTACCACTTCAGTCGGAAGGTAAACAAAGTTATGTGCAATTATACTGGCCACATGATCACAGAGTAGTCCCTGACAACACTGTCTCTTTGGCTTAGTAACAGAGATGAGCACTGCCCCCCCTACGGTCAGACATGTACTACCTTTAATACATTTATAATATATTTATAATATATTTGCATGTATAATTCAAAATTTTGCAACATAGACTCCAACCATACATGGAGATGTATATAGACTCTAACCATATATGGACTCCAACCATACATGGAATCTCCATACATGGAGAATGTGATGTCAAAGGCTTTCATGACATGGCCTCATAGACCCCAAAAAAAACACAAAAAGCCATACCTATAGGTCCAAGCGGGGTTCAGGAAAAGAAGAAGCACTAGGGATCGCATTGCTAATATATGATGGTAATGGAGTGCACCAGAAAATTCCAAAAGAAAACCAGCATGTGGTTTATAGACTATGGCAAATCTTTTGACTGCATAGATCATGAAAGGCTATGGAATGCCTTTAAAGACATGGGAGTGTCAACACATCTGACAGTCCGGATAAGAAATCTGTACTCAGGACAAGAAGCTACTGTCAGAACAGAACACGGAGAAACAGAATGGTTCAAAACTGGCAAAGAGTCAGACAAGGCTGCATCTTATCACCCTACATGTTCAATTTATATGCAGAACATATTATAAGAAAGCAAGCTTGGACAAAGAAGGAGGATGAGTAAAAATAGGAGGAAGGAATTTCAACAATGTAAGGTACGCAGACGACACCATAGTACTATTATTATTATTATTATTATTATTAAGCTTTATTTATATAGCACTGTAAATTTACACAGCACTGTACATAAAATCATTTAATTAGACAGTTCCCTGCCTTCAAGCTTACAATCTAAGAAGAGATCTAAGAAGGAGAAGGAAATGGTTGAGGGGAAGAGGATCAGGTCCAGCATTCTTCTCTCCCTATGAGGCCTGGACCATGGCAGATGGACAGATGGAGGGCTCTGTATCTTAAGGATAGGCCTGATGGCAATGGCCCACCTTTCTCTCTCCCTCATAGGCCAGGATGGAGCTGGACGCCTTTGCCTACTAGCAGAAAACCTCACAGACCAGGAACAAGTACTAAGGAAGATTAAGGAAGAAAGTGCAAGGGCACTTGAACATAAAGAAGAAAAAAATAATGACCATAAATAATCTACACAAATTCAACCTAGACAATGAAGAAATAAAAATAGTAATAAGAACTCTCATACCCTTCTCTCCCTCTGGTGGATAGAGAGAGGGCCTTCTTCTTTTCAGCCTAGGCTTGATGGAGTTGGCCTGCCATCTCTACCTCTGGACATTTTGAGACATTAAAACTATAGTTTATTCAGAAAATAATTGCAAATTAAGTTTACTTTTTAAAATTTTACTTTTTCTAACAAATAGAACTACAGGGTCAGGAACAGTAAAGAACCTCTTTGGTTTTGTCCCGTTTATGTTGAGCAAATAGAACCCCTCAATAAAAACTGAAGAAACCATCAACTTTAATAAAACCAAGACAATTATTTAGTCCTTAATCTTCCATAGTGCCAAGCAGATATAAAGCACTCATTTCCATAAAAAGAACAGAGAAAAGGAAACCAAGACCAGAAACTGCAATGATGAGATATTGTACACTTTTACTTAAAAGTCTACCAGCTACCAAGTTTTTAGAAATAATGTGGGGAAAATACATTTACAGGAACAATGTGTTTTAAATATTTTATTCATCATCCTAAATGAAAATATCTCATAATTATATTTTTATTGCTTCTGGAAAAAAGGGCTTCTGACAGAAATGGGAAAAGGCTAGTTTTGTTTTGAATTTTTCAGCCCCTGCCCCTGGGGCTTCACATATTTAGGCTGGGCCACAGAAAAGGGTTCCAGATTTCCTGTGTGATCCAAGGCAGCAGGGCCAATTTTGCTCAACGTTTTTCCACCTGTCTCTTGGGATGATGAAATCTGGAAACTCCCTTTTCTAGTCTCCCAAGTTGTTGTTGATATTGCAATTGTGGCAGCTGCAATGGCTGTCTCCTCTGTTCCTCACCCTTTCCACTCTTCTCTCTACCTCCTTTTTCTCTAGTCCCACTGGCACTTATTCCAGCAGCCTTTGTTATCCTATGCTCTCTTGTGGCTCTGTTAACACAGTTGCTGTGGGGATCCATCAGATATGGTTTAAGTACATCTCCAGGAGTCACTCCCCCACTGCGACTGAGAGTCAGCACAGGGTGGAGCTGGCTACTAGTCGGCTACATGAGAAAACAAAAAGCTGGAACATCTTCAAAGAAAAAAATATTATATAGATTTAAAAATGCAGACAGGTAAAAAAATTTTGCATTTACATGAGGCACTTGAATCTAATTTTGAAACTGATTATATTTCATATTGCTCAAGACTTTTATTATTATTATTGACAGTTTCTGGAATTTTAAACCTAGTTAGGGCAGGCTGACATCTGAGTTGTACGCAGGTTGGTTCTTGTTCTATCTGAACCAATTTACCTGTCCTGCACCTGGCTTCAATCAGTTCATGAAACTATATTGGATTTGTTATCCCAAGTTCCATTTCCAAAATGCTGTCAAAGCAAAACATGCCTGCATATACTATTTCTTGAAACCACCCTTCAATTTTCACAAGCTGCAGGTGTGAATAGGGAAATGATCACCTCAACAGCTGTTGACTGGGCATGGCAAGGTTAAGGTTAAGGGCTTTCAGAGAACTTAGCCACACCATTAAGCCTGGTCTGGTGATCCAAAACTCAGATTGCCTGCTGACCGCCTGGAAACAGGAAAAGGGCAAGTAAAGGAAAATAAAAATGGATTCAATCAGGATGTGTAGTTTTTGAAGAGGAAAATAGAGGCACAGATTAGGAGGTTATTATTAGTAATGTTTGTGATTATTATTGGACTCCTATATAGCCCAGCCTATGCAGCATAGGCAAGGGTGAGGGATAATGGCTGTTTTGGAACAGCATCTACAGAGTTGCATATTCTCCATCTTTGGCAAAGGTGATGGTGTTTAAAACATGCCTTTCTCTCTTGACACCATATTTACATAAGCATCACTGTGAGTAGAATAGATTCGGAAGGGAGAAATTTAAAAATATAGGCCTAGTTTTCTTCCTTCCTTTATTTTTAACAGTTTGCATTATTAGAGACTTTTCATTTTTCATTGAAATAATCTGATTTCTTATTAAAATTAGATGCATACCAATAAGAGAATGTTGTTTTCCTAAATTGCAATAAAATCTATTTAAACCAAAGATCTGGAAGAGAAAGGAGAGCTGGATGTGTTTTTGTTTTATCCTTTCCCCAACTCCAATCTTAAGTGTTCCACATATACTTTAATACATGGACTTTGTGTACTGGGAACCTTTCCAGATCATCAGAATTGCCTGGGAAAATTCCACTGAGAATTAAAAACCTGGGCTAGCACAGTGGCTTGATAAAGAATGTAGCTGGTAGATTCAACCATTTTGCTAAGTTGAAGAATCAGCCATTTGATAAGCAGAATTCCCCCTTGGTTTGAAGTAGAGGGGGATTCTTGACTTCTGAAAACACACCTGAAATCAGAAATGTACTTTTTTCTGCCACTGGTTTGGCTTGAGAAAAATACATAAGAAAAAGCAAAACCAAGTTATATTCTACATAAATTCCACAAGAAATTGTCCAGGGCAATTGGTCTGACCATGTTTTTAAAAGGACCACATGCGACTGGCAACTATGATAACCAGTTTGGGAGGGGGGAGCACCTTTAAAGCCTATTCTTTTGTACTGAAAAATCAAACCTTATGAAAATTGGGCAGACTTATTCCACAAAAATTGTGACTTTTGAAAACTTCTTGGATATCTTTCATAGTACTACAGATTGAAAGAAGCACTGTGAAATTCTCTATCTTTAACTTGCAATGCATGATTCCATAATGCAGCCTTGTAGGCCTTTATTTTAAATTAAAATGACCCACTTTTACACAAACTCCATATTTATGCTTTTTGGGAAATGATTTCTGGCAATATCTCTTTAATGTTCAGTGTTTTTCAGTACAGGAACAGCAACTTTTGAATGCAGCAGTGTGACTGAATTACTTGCATACCACTGGCTTTTTAAAGGGGGGAAATCCTGCTTTTACCTGAGTCCCAAGGAGAAATTATTTCTATTGAGCATAATAAACATGCTGATACTACTTAAAATAATATAGTGTTACTGCTTATAACAATAAAGGAACAACACAACAGGCATGACTCAGTCCATCATACCATTTGCCTCATGATATCATAAGGATATACATCTTTTGAGGCCCTAAAATCTTTGAGAATGGGGTGGCACTAAACTGTCAGCTCTACTAATTGACTAATGGATACAAACAGCTCTGTCCCACAAGAGAAAGTAATGGATGAGTCTGACTTGCTCCTTTTCTGCAGCCACTCTCTGTCTAGCTTTGAACACTCAGGTAAAGAAGCAGAAGCTTCTACCCTTGCCTGTAGAAGGGGAATAGCTACTTCTTTCCAGAGTATGCAAGGGCAGTGGGTCAGTGCCCAGGCACAAACCTCTGGTGAGTAAATTGGGAGGGAACAAAGCTGCACACAAAAGTCTGCTTTTGCACACCCAGGGATGAATAAGGAGCCATTACACACCCACACATACCATGACCTCCCACATTTTTCACAGATGAAACCAGGACACATGTGGTCAAGTCACATAAAAGTGTGGATGGGATGGCAAAAGTTATTAATGAGGAAGAATACACAAGCTAGGATCTGCTGTTGCACTTTGTTTTTTCCTGAACCCACTGGGAAGGGCAAGATTCTGCCCCATTCTCTCTTCTTTTGCCTGCAGAATTAATTGGGTGCAAACTACTTTTGCACTTTGAACTCAGTTTGCAGCAACTGAAGTAAGCTAAGGACAAAGGGGGAAAGTTGAAGGGGGAGATAGAAAATGAACAGCTAAAAGAAGTTGCTCAGCAGAAGAGTAACTGGGACTGCCCCTGACAAATGTGTAGGTTATGACATAAGCACCAGCATGAATCTACTGGCAGAGATTTGTGTAAATCCAGCATTGCTATTGGATCTTGGGCAAAGTCTCCCCAATGATCTGATTTTGATTTAGAGCATTTCTCTATTACTTCTCAGCCTAGCATGGCTTCTAAGATTATGTACAATTGGCAAAGACATTTAGAACATTAAATACACAAATAAAATAATTTAAAAACAGACTTAAGGAATTCTTTAAAATAATTTGAAAACTACAGACAGTTAAAACAGGCTTTTAGGACCAAAAGCCATGTGAAACAACACAGTCTTGTCTGCCTGATGGAATGCAAAAGTGATGGAGTGAAGTGAATTTCCCTTGGGAAGCAGCTCCAGCTGAGGGCTCCTTTACTGAAGCTTTCAAATTACAGATAGGCTTATATTGGAGGAGATGGACTTTTAGTTATCCTGAGAACAAATCATTAGGGCCTTGTAGGTCAAAAACCAGCACCTTGAGATGCACTGAAAAGCAAACTGGAAGCTAGGAAAAAATGACTGCCTGAGTTAACCTGTAGGCATGGACTAAGATCTTACATGGGGTGGCATGGGAGTGTCTAGTGTAAATGCTCTTCACCTGCACCTCTATACCTTATTTTTCTCCAGGTGGCACCAAGTCCCATGGGGCACTCTTACATTTGAGGGCTAGAGGGGAGAAAGGCACTGAAATAACTAGGTAGTAGAAACTGTTTCTCTTTCCCATGCAGTTAACATGAGAGAAAGTCAGAGAAATTATAATGTTGTTGATCTGCTCCTCATGTATGAAAAGTGCAGGGAAACAAGAGACAGTTATCATTGTGGTGGTGGTGTTTTCAAGTAATTTTCAACTTATGGTTATCCTAAGGTGAAGCTATTATGGGATTTTTATTTTATTTTATTTTTATTTTATTTTTTGCAAGATTTTTTTTTCAGAGAGGTTTTTCCTTAACTTTCCTCTGAGGCTAAGACAGTGTGGGTTTCCATGGCCTACCATTGCTTGGTTTCATTTCTTCCTCCCACTCCACTATAGCAGCAGCCACCAATGGGACCTGAGTGGTTGAAAAGAAGCTTTTTACCAGTCTTGTCCAGAGGAAAAGTCTAGAATAAGATCTGGAAACAAAAAAGCATTATCACAAACCTACAGGCTCACGACACTTTATTGACACTATAAGAACAGGATCTGAGTGACTTGTGTGAAAATCTTCATCTCAGTCGCACAAGCATGATGGGAAAAGGACGGAATAAGGACATGTTTTGCCCCATGTGA
This sequence comes from Sceloporus undulatus, assembly GCF_019175285.1. NCBI lineage: Eukaryota > Metazoa > Chordata > Lepidosauria > Squamata > Phrynosomatidae > Sceloporus > Sceloporus undulatus. Next base: position 73,400,514 of record NC_056522.1, on the reverse strand, counting down.
TAATCTTCAAAGTACTTTGCTGAACAGTTGAGGAAACTGGTTATGTTTAGCTTAGAGAAGAAAAGATGAAGATAGGATCATTGTCTTGAATATCTGAAGAGATTTCATGTACAAAACAGAGAAATCTTGTGTCCAATTCCTCAAGACAGCAGGACCCAAAGCAGTGGGCTCAAGAAGAAAGAGAAGAAATTCTGTTTAAACATTGAGAAGAACTTACTGAAGGTAAGAACTGTTTGGCAGTAGATTAGCCTATCTCAAAAAGTAGCAGTCCGAAATTTATAGATTTAAACAGAGGTTAGATTAGATTAGAGATCCTAATTAGATTGGTTTGGCCCCCTGAAACTGATTGGGGACAAAAGGGGATATGACAGTGCTTTTTAATAGTTCAAGTCCAACTTTGCTTTCTTTGGTCTGAATTATGAAGAACATTTAAACCTAAATATAAACTGAATTGTTCAAATCTATTGTGTGGGAACAATATTGCAGGTATATTTTTCAAAGAAAAAAAAGACTGTGTATAAAACTCATTTCTCTAATAACTATAAAAATTCTCATAATAAATGGCCCATCTACATAAGTTTATCTGAGTGACGGGAGATAGCTTTAAAGAAAAATTAGCAGACTGTTCCCCCCCCCCCCCCCCGGTGTCATTCTCTTTTTTCTCCAGAAAAAAATATATAAATCTGAGCCTTTACAACATCTCATTCAAGTCCCTCTTCAGCACTGTACTAAACTCCTTTTATAAGAAAGGGGGTTGCAATTCTGCTAGCCTCTTGGAATGCACTGCAGGATATTCTGTTGACAAATTTGTTATGGCCATCTGGCCCATTCAGCAGGTGCGATGAGTCTCTCTCTCCTGAAAAGTCTATTCATTGCTCACTCTGATGTTTTTTTAAAGTCAGCTTTGAAATAATGAATAGATTGACAAGTGGATAAAAGCAAATGTTCTTCTAAATTGTTTCATACCTTTGTGGGTGGGGGATTCCCTTCCCCTCTCCTCTCTAATTTTTCTGCAAGGAACATTTTAAGGTATAGACTAAAGTGCTGCAAGCAAATGACAGGTATCAAGAACACCTGGACAAATACATTAGCTAAGCATTTTTTTTCAACAATATTATTAACCTATAGACTTTACTCAGCCTCTAAAAGACTATATTTATATGAAAAAAATTCCATGGGCATTTTAAGGTGAATCACAAAAGGAGAACCTAAAAATATCTAGGCAAATGCAGGGATATGCTTTTGTGTCTAGTTTGAACTTTAAACATGCACAGCCCTAAATAATTTACTTCAAGCTTTCCTTCTAAAATGCAGTCACTCTGGCATACTAAAATGGGTTAATCTCAGTAACTAAGGGACTGTGCAGACCAGCCATTAAGGTTGGCCTTGGGGGGAATTGGGGTGTGGTGTTCATATGATGCACACCCAGACTCCTTCACCATAATGGCATGATGCCATGCACCACTCTGCATGGTGTCATGGTGCTCCTCTGGCACTGCGTTTACATGCTGCAGCGCCAAAGGAGCTCCTTAAAGCTGCAGCACTGCAGCTATCACACTCTTTCCAGGGTGCAAAAAAGAGCAGCTTTTTGTCGCTCCTTTTTGTGCCCTGGTAAGGCCAAATCAGGGCCACAGCGAGCGGTTGCCACAGCCCCAAAACGGTGCAGCTGGAAGCAGCTGCAGGCCATCCCTCAGGGGTGGTCTGCACAGCCTCTTTGATACAATTTATATTTATATTTATTATAATATTTATATTCTACCCTACATCAGAGGTGGCTTACAATAAAATCAGTTTGAACAATAAATAATAATAATTTTGAAAGTCTAAATATATATTGAATGATTTATCATTTAAAACCAGGAAATTTAAAAGCATGTAAACAAATTTAAAATAAAAATCATAGCACATGTGCAAATTAGAAAAAATAAATTATGCCCCTAAGGTGCATAACTGACTTGGTGCTGGAATGACACTGGTGTTGGCATTAACCAGGCTTCCAAGGAAAGCATATTTCATAGCAATGCACAGCAGTATGAATCCATGGATAAAGAGTCCATGGATATAGCTGGCCAACAGCATTTCCTCTACCAGTGAAACACAGAGGAGGGCCCTCCACAAACCTCAGTTACCAGAAAGGCATGTATAGGGAGAGATACTTCATCATGTAACAGAGGCATCAAGTTATGAGCTATGATTATGGCTCTTGAGATCAGGGTTTGATTTCCCATTCAGTTATAAAAACCCACTGGCAGTAGCATTCCCGAACCGGTTGACACCCGGTGTGGTGGTGGGACTTCTGGGGCAGGGCTTCTGGTGGGGTTTCCGAGGGCAGGGTGTGTGAGGGACAGAGCACACATGTACAGAGTAGCACACATATGCACACAGAATAGTATGGTGCTCACAGGGAGTGGAGCAGTGCATGCACAAACCTCAGGCTCCCCCACCTGCAAACCAGAGCCCTCTACATGCATGGACCAGAGCAGTGTGCACAAGGGTATGGAGTGGCACATCCGTGCACAAACCAGAACAGTGTACACAGGGGGTGGGGTGGCACAGGTCCACAGGAGGATGGAACGGTGTGTCAGATGGTGTAGGAGGATGGGGGGATAACTGGATGTCACCCCCCCCTTCTGGGGTATCACTCCCCTTCTGGATTGTTCCTCAGTGCAGCCCGCACCCCCTCCCCAGTGATGTTATTCTCCACTGGGTGGCCTTGGTTGAGTAACAAACTCTCAGCACCAAAAAACTTGTCATAGAATCACCATAAGTCAGAAATGATTTGAAGGTACACAACAGCAAACATCTTCAAGTATTAGACTCTTAAACCATTTAGGGCTTTAAAGGTTGCCATTGGCTTCTTGAGTTCAGACTGGGAATGTATTAGCTGCCAGTTCTATGCCTTGTAGCACCATATAACTGGTGTTACATGGTTTCTATATGGTGCTCCAATCAGCAGTCTTGCTGATGCATTTTGCATTAGTTGCAGTTTCTGAGACTTCTTCAAAGGGATGTCCATGCAGAGGACATTGCAGTAGGCTAACTGGGACATTACGAGTGTAGGGACTACTATGGCCAAGACATCCCTGTCCAAGATATGCCACAGCTGGCAGACCAGTCAAAGCTGGCCCCAAGCTGGCAACCATGGAGGTAGACAAGGGACGCACTTCTTCTCTCACCAACAACAATACTTAATACGCAGGTATTACAAGTCAGGTCCTCCTTTCCTGAGAGTTGCCCAGACAGGTCAAGGCATCCTCCACTCTCCACTGACCAATACATGGCTGTATTGGGGGTGGGCAGCATGAAAAATGTGGGTTTATTAAAGATTTTGGTTGTTGTGTAAGGGATGTAGAGGATTCTGAATTCCACAACAATAAAAAAGCGAGTTGTGCATATGTCTGCATAATTCACTAATGGGATGCCAACCTGAATCTCCCTTATCATTTTGAAACTTTGCAGGTTTTGGGTAACCTGTATGTTGCTGACATTTTATGAGCAATGTCCCAGAATGAATCTAGGGATGTATTTATACTTACTTATTTATTTTTGCTACTCCTCCACAATGGAAAAACTACTTTTGCACAAGTATCTCCTTTGCCTGTTCCTCTAAAAATTGACAGGCTGAATTTCCTTAAAGGGAACAGCTGTGCCTGAACTTTCTTCTAATTCTGCTATGAAATAAAAGTTCACCATCAGCAGCTCAATGTTTTTTTAAAAAAATACAGTAGTCACATTTAAATGAAAATAATACAACACCCTTAAAACATTTGTCTAAAATTGGGCAACTATTGGCCTTTCCTATGTGGTTACTGTATGTCCAATTTCCATCCACTTCTGAGAATCGGGGGGGGGGGGGGGGGAGTTATAGCAGTTTTAAAATTTTCCAGGAGTAGTCAACAGCAGTCAGAAATCTTTGGATTTCTGAGATCTCAGCTCAGCTTCACCTGAAACAAACTGAATTTGTCAGAGCTGAATCAGGCCATTTTCCAAATTGCTAAATCATGGTTCAAACCAACTTTTGTAGTCAGAGCAGATCCCTACTTTTTACACATTTGTTTGTACTTAAAATATTTGGCAAAAATTATGGTGGGGGAGGGGGAAGGGGCATAGACCACCCTTACTTTTAGCAGCTTCTATGATTTTTGTGGTTACTGTTCCTGCTCATGAACAGACCAGAAATGTTTTGATGGATCATAACAATTGCAACCTTCTACAAATTTATACCTTTCACTTCTCCATGTACCATAATTGCTCTGGCATTCTTCTTTCTGACATGATTGTCTTAAAACAAACACAACTGTTTCAACCAAGCTCCTGTTCCAGCTCCTTTCATTCTTTTTACCCCCTCTCTCCCCTTTTCTTTCTGTGTTATAAATACTTCTGGTATGTCCAGATAGGCAAACAAACCATCAGAAAAGTTTGCTTCTCCTTTTTGTGTCCAACTCCTTTTTGATGAGTTTCATCAGTGGTTTCCAGTCCTGGCGCCTCATCAGATAGCATGGGCAGTAATCATCTGATTGGGAACCATGTAATTAAAGTCTTACCATATTAAATGAGGATTAGATATGCAGTGATGACGTGGGATTTATAGTGGGCAAAGTGTTAGTGGTGAGATTTGGAGTTACACTATTTTTGATATACGGACAGAGCTACATCTCTCCAGTGTTTGTATCCAGTGATGATTGTATCTTTTTATTACAGGATATTTGAGAATACAGTTTACCATAGGAACAAGAAAAAAAAATACATATCAATTGCAAAGAATGCATTTACAAATAAAAATAATATATTAAAAAGTAAATACAGTCGGCCTTCCTTATAGGTGAGCTTCCGTTCTGCGGCTTTGAGCTCATGCAGAAGGCAAGCCCAGGCAGAAATAATAGGCGCAAACTTGCACCGCACGTCCCATGAGCCACTGCGAGCACACACCCCGTCATTTCCTATGGGGCTTGAACATACACTCTTTTCCACATACGTGGGGAGGGGGGGGTCCAGAACGGATCCCCTGTATATGAGGAGGGCAGCCTGTATATAGCAAATTTCATTTCTAGGACAGATTAAATTATTAAAATTAAAGGGAACATATTAAGGAGACCAAAAGTGTGTTTTACTTTTAGATAACAAACAGTGATAACTGATATATCCAAACAGAAAAAAATAAGTTACACCTCATAGTGTTGATGAGCTCAATGTAAATGTCTCAGTATCTAATGGTATCTGACACCATTAGCTTCCACACAAGTTTTGCATAATGCTTTCCCACCTCACAGATTCTTAGCTCAGGATCATTTGCTGGACCCCAGGCACTCAGGGCTCCAACTAATATGTGGATGGAGACCTCGTATCACCTTTGGCACAGTACATCAGTCAGAGGGGAATATTTCTGGTGTTTACATTCTCTAGCCTCCCTCATGGCTGGATTTCTGTTCTCAAAGGGGATCTTAATGTCCACAATGATTATTTTCTTGCAGTCTTCATCTGTGATGACTGTGTCTTGTCTCACCTGTGCCAAGCACTGTTCAGTTTAGAAAAATAGCTTTTGCTGTCAGTTCATCACTGTATCATGTGTCATGTTTCCAAACTATCAAGTGTAGGGGACAGTTAAAGACAATGTATGGAAGTATCTCCTTTAGATGACCACAGTGGCGGCAACATTTTCCATAGTTGCCAGTTTTAAAGGTCTTGTTAAGATGCATAAAATTCAAAAGGACTTGAACAAATTGCCAATTGGTGAAACAAGTAAACTCTCCTCATGGTATGAAGTGGCTGCTCAAATCCCTTTGTGATGTTGCCTCAAAAACTTTGCCCTGATGAGGATTGCTCAAGAAGGTGATGGTATCTTTCTGTCTTAGAGGTTCTTTCCAGGAACTTTCTAGTGAGTGACTTGATTCATGGAAGAAGGTTTGTATCACTAAAGGACTCCCTTTGCTGGCAGTGAGCTGTGGACTCTTTTCAGAGACCCAACTGTATCCCAATTGCATGTGTACATACTCCAAGTAGGTTGTTGTTATCATTACCTTTAAAGCCCTTCATGGCCCAACTATTTAATGAATCACCTTCTTCCGTATAATCCGCCCTGTGCACTCAGATCCTCTGGGAGGAATTTGTTGCAGTCTGTAAAGACCAGATTGACTGCGACCTCCCAGAGGACTTTTTTCTGCAATCGCCCCCACCTTATGGAATGGCCTGCCAGATTAGATCCGTCAAATTACCAACATAGATAGCTTTAATAAAGCTGTCAAGACAGACCTCGTCTGGCAGACCTTCCCGGAATAGCACCAGGCCACATAAAGATCCCCCTACAGACATATATATGTGATGATTCTGCCCACTAATCTATTGTTTTTAGATTTTAGTCTTTGTCATTTTAATCACTAGAACTGTTTAATCCTTTTTTAAGGGGGGGAATTGTATATAATAATAATAATTAATATATATATTAATTATATATATTATTGTATCATTTTAATGTTGTACGTCGCTTAGATTGTCAAAACAAAAAGCAGGATATAAATAAAAGTTGTTGTTTTTATTATTATTATTATTATTATTATTATTATCATTGTGTGTCTAAAAGTTGTTTCTGACTTATGGTGACTCTAAGGTGATCCTATTACGAGGTTTTCTTCTCAAGATTTGTTTAGAGATGGTTTTCATTGCCTTCTTCTAGGGCTGTGAGACTGTGGTTTACCTTAGATCACCTAAGGTAAATCACAGTGGATTTGCATAGCTAAGCAGTGTCCCAGTCTGACATGCAAACCACTACTCCATGCTAGCTCAAATAATAGTGGGTACATAGTTGGTTTTAATTCAAGTAAGAGTGGGTGAAATTGTTGTTTTAGTTCACTTCAAATAAGACTGGTAAATGACTTCATATTTAGGATGGAAATTCTTTTTAAAAAACTGAACATGAAAAAAAAAAGGAAACAGAGGCCCCATTCCCACTCACATATTTTCCTTGGTTGGAACTGTGCAGATCCAGATCCCCCTCTCTCGAATCTCTCCAGAAACAAGTGCCCACTTTTACCTTGATCGGGGTAATTTACCCCTCTGAAGTTCACATTTGAGGTACTGGTTTAAAATGAAAGCTCCTTTGCTGGCAATCAAATTTACTTCTGCTTTCGTCAGAGGTGATGTTTTCTACAGCCATTGGCCAACAGAATGGATGCTTTCCCCCCCCCTCTTTTAAAAAAAAACTGGCGGCAGTCTGCGCATATTCTGTCAAATTTAAAATCCTCCAGGTGTGTGTGTGTGTGTTATGTGTATTTGGGTCATTACGCATTATGGAAACCCTAAAACAACCCCATCCTGGGGTTTTCTTGAAAAGATTGGTTCTGAGGAGATTTGCCACTGCCTTTACCCTGAGGCTGAGAGAGTGTGACTCCCCCAAAGTCATGGATTTCTGCAGCCTTCCAGTCTCCCCTTCACTTCCAGCCCAATGCTACAGCCCTTGCCTCTTCCTCCATGCCATGCCATCCCATTCCAATAATAATAATAATAATAATTCCTCGCCCCAGAATGCCATCTCTGCATCCTCTTGCTTTGTTTTCCCTCCTTGCGACCTGAGAATGCACACACATACATGTGTAGCAAAAGCATTCACATATTGTATCAATTTACCAAATTGAAAGGGAAACATTTGTAACATTCGCATTGTAGCATTCATATATTTAATAATAATAATAATAATAATAATAATAATAACAACCTCTTGCAAAATGAGGTGCCATGCCGGCAGCAAGCAGAAAGGGAAATGTAGCACAAGCAGACACATTCTATCTATATGTATCACCCTATAGAAAAAGCATTTGCATAGTCTGTCAAAAATAAAAATACAAAAAAAAAAAAAAAAAAGGAGAGAAAAAGCTGCCTGCAAGAGGAAGGCTTGTTCCATTCTCTGCCCTTCCTCTGATCTAATTCCCTCCCCTGAACTTGACCCTTCATCCTGCTCCTTCCTCCTCCTCCTCCACTCTGATGCTGCCCTCCATGGCCCCCTTCACCCTGCTCCTTCCTCTTCCTCCTCCTCCTCCTCCACCACCCCGATGAAGAGGAGGCATATTCCACCCTCTGCCCTCCTCTGACCTAATCCCTCCCCTGAACTTGACCCGCTCATGACCAGGGCAAAGTTCATATTTGCCAGACCCGATTTTTCTGAAACGATACTGCTTAAAGTCTGCTTTCAAAAGACCTGCGCCAAGGAGCATTTGCCCCTGAATGGGTGTGGAAGCCTCAATTTCATTTGTGGAAGAATCGGGGCCAATATGAACTTCCGTGGTTAATCTGGTTTCTGAATCGGGGTAAAAGGTTGTCTGAATGGCCCCTAACAGATTTTTCCATGTAAATTCAGGGCTTTGAGTTCTTCCCCTCTAATATTCTAGGTTTGAATCCTGATGTGATGTCTACCATATTAGTGTTGAATTAGGGAGGATACTTCTTTTCTCAGTTGCTTGAACATCTTGAACACCTATAAAGGAAGTACAACATCATCCTTTCCATACTGGAAATATTGAATTTGGCTGGTGTACATGAGGGAATAATCCTGTTTTAGTTTGTTTTTGAGGAATTTCCAAAATCTGCAAATGCCTTCATATTTAGGAGAGGCTGAAAAATTCTAACATGGGAGAAAGCAAACCTGGCCAATTTTCCCATCCCTAACTCCATATTTTATGCTAAATTGGAACATTAAGATTTCTGCGAAAAATAAATGATCTGTGAGGTGGAGAATCTCTACTAATACTGGTTCTCACAGCTATGCATTCACCATTCAAGTATGGTACTCAGATTGTGTCTGGTGCTGTACCTGTTGAAGGGCAAGAATGACACAATGGCAGTTTATCTGAGACCAGGCATATATCTGACATTCAACTGTCATCTCTACTGACAGCATAATACCATACTGGCATCCCCAAGATTAGTATCGCTACCTCCAAGACCATAATCAAATGGTCTAGGAAATTCTGCTACTTTGTCACTCAGCTTGACTTTGTGTTGCCCTTTCATCTCCATTGCAGTTGTACTTTGAAAAAATAGAACTTAATACCCCTTTGATGGCTCTAGAAAGATTATCTTTCCCATGAGAATGTCAGATTGATCTATTGGATTAATCTATATCAATAGAGCCCCAATACTAGAAGGTAACAACAAAATTTATAATGTACTTCTTACTGAATTTATAATGTACTTCCCAATGGGTCTCATAGGATTTACTGCCTGAAAGGCAGTAGAGATGATCAGTAGAGATGATTAGGGTCTTAATTGATCAGTATATTTCATATGTTTATTCTAACACTCTCCAAAGTTAATAATTCCACTAAGATAGTCAATTTGGGGGGAAAGAGCTGCATATGCATACCAGTTCCAGCTATATTATTTTTTAAAAATCACGAGAGCAACAGTAGAGACTATAAAAGGGTGGAGCAAAGATTAGAACCTTGGTCTCTAGAGTCATAGTTTGACACTAAAACCAGTATACCATGTCCATCCTTTATTAAAAGCCCCATACTGCATAAGGGAGTTGCTCCAGCCCTTTTATCATTTTGATTATCTCTTTCTGCACTTCCTTTAGCTCTATAATGTTTCTTTAGAGATGCAATGGCCAAAACATTACATAATACTGCAACAAGAGCAATTGAACAATAGATTTTTAGGAAGACATTATGATCCATGTGGTTATATTATCTAACATTCTGTAGCAGTAGTTGTTGTTGTTGTGGTAGTCATTATTGTTGCAAGACAAAATAGAGGTGCACCTGTCATTAAGATTATTTCTTCAAAACCAAGCCATTAGTTTTGAAAATGCAAATAACCACATTAGAATTTTGAAATTCTGCTAAGTTTGAAATTGGTCAAAAGTAGCATTTCAGTTTTATAGTACTTCAGAAGATGTTCTTTCATTGATAAGAATTTATTGCAAACTCAAAAGTATTCATGTTTTGCAATGCATAAAACTCAGCTCTCACCCCCGTTTGTTTATACAATGTACACTGATTGTTTCGCAACTCTAAAATCAGAATTGAAATACAGAATGACTCATGAAGGGGTTCAGACCACCTTGTAGTCATTGTAGTATATTATGCAGCCATCAGTGTGGCCTGCTCCCAACCACAACACTGTAATTATATTCCTAGGCTACAAGCAGAATGCATACTGAACAAATTTCATTGTTCTCCCCCCCCCTTTTTTTTTTTTAATTAAAAGAGCCAAGTGTAATCCTGCTTGCCACAATAAGGTAAAACTCATGATTGTCCTTTCTAGTTGTGTTACTGTGTTGTCAGAAGAGAGACATAGTAACTGCAAAATTATAAACGGCAACCATGAAGCAAACTGGGCATTCTTCTTTTTGGAATATAGAAGAGGAATCTGCCAATTTGTCATGTGCCTGTGCTTATATAATATCAGTCACAGTTAGCATTGCCATATTTCGCTTCCTTACATTCCAATGCTCAATCTACATAATATACAAATTATTCCAATATGTATATTCTAATTATACATATTCAGCATATTAATTTTTGCATTTCTCCCCCACTCTGTTTCAATATTCATACATTTTTTTACAGTTACAACTGATCTGAGGCAAGCAGTACAGCGCAACATTTAAAGTGAAGAACTGAGTTCAAATCTCTGCAAAGTCATGGAATTTGCCATGTGACCTGGAGCCTCTGGTAGTTGTAAGCAAACCTGCTTCTGCTTTTTGTACTCTGTCACTCACACTGCCTTCCCTCCTACTCCTTTTGATTCTCACAAAATTTCACAGAAGAGTGCCCTCACATTTTACCCCTATCTCAGCTACCAGGGCTAGAAACTATAGGGAAAAAAAAATTAAACTTTGAAATCAGGCGCCATCCTTAGAATTTGAGTAAATCCTGACTACATAAGAAGTATGGCAACCCTCTTATGAATCCCACAAGTTGAAATAAGTCTCTTAGAGTCCCATACCACACTGATTGTCTTGGGTCAATATCACACTACACTGTTATATTATTATTATTCCATTTAAACTGCTAGAGTTGCCTCTTGTGGAATTCTGGGTTTTGCAGTTTACTTCAGTCTAAGAACTTTTTAGCTGAGAACTCTAAACACCACTCCCTAAACTGCAAATCCAAGGATTTTACAGGAAGCAGTCATAACAGTTAAAGTGGAGTAATAGTACTACAACATAGGAGATTATCACACACACTGTATCCTGTCTTTCTCCTGATGGGATACATGCACGTTTAAGTGTCAAAGATGGGTCTTATCACATTCACCCATGGCCAGGTGCATGCAGCATCTCTGGTGGATTTTCAAAGAAAGGAAAATCCCATCTTTGACACTTAAACTCACATGTATCCCATTGAGAGAAAGATGGGGTATAGCATGTGCAGTATTCTTCCTAGTAGTGTGATATTGCCCTTAGTATTTCTATCAGTATGAGTTGCCTTCTGTGCCTTCCCAGATTATGTGTTTATTGTCATCTCACCAGCATAGTGATAATGTTGGATTGGAACTAGGGGGGTTGAGGGTCATCAATGAGCCCTTGGGGGATGTTGGGACATTCAACTTCCTGACCTACCTCATAGTGTTCTTGTGAGGGTATAGCAGGGAAAAAGAAAGCCATGAATACTTCCTGGAGCACATTTGAGGATGTTAATGAAATACATACAAAACATAATAGTCATGTATCTGTGTATTCCAGATTTGTCACATAGATGTTCCTTATATTATTTGTTTGTTTGTTTGTTTGTTTGTTTATATCCCACCTTCCTCCCAGCACAAGGACTAAAGGCAGCTAACAAAATTTGAAATAGTTTTTTGTGGGTTTTTCGGGCTATGTGGCTATGTTCTAGAAGAATTTATTCCTGACGTTTCACCAGCATTTGTGGCTGGCTTCTTCAGAGAATGCCTGCCTGGAAAGGAGTTGGATACACACACACACACACACACACACACACACACTGTGTGACCTGGAAAGGCAGGAGTGATTTGCATGTACATTGTTCTGATGCTAATGGCAGGCCTCAGGGTGGGAGGGTCTGCAAAGGAGGATTAGTGTCTGCTTGATTAGTGCACATTGTCGGCTGGGAAACCCCTGACCCTGGGAGATTTCTCATTTGCATTCATTGAGTCTTTATCTTGCTATTTTTCAGGACGGTAGCCAAACCTTTTTTAATTGTCCAGGTGTTTATGGATTTCAATGGCTTACCTGTGCATCCTGCAGCATCTTTTATATGTTAGGAAATTTTTTACTACTTCCTTATGCCCATTTTAGTGTTAGTTTTGTTCCCTTCTTCCTTCAGAGGGAAAAGAAAGTTAGTAAAGAGTGGGAATGTCTTGTTATATGGTGTACATTACTGATGGCTTCATTTTTAAATGGGGATGAGGACTACGGAATGCATCTGGAAGAGAAAGATACACATCTCAGTTTGCAATACTATATGAAAAATTCTTCATTGTTTGACTACCTCAATAATAATACTTTGAATGTACAGTCTTGTGGTGATCCATGGCTTGAAATACCACCAAGCTGCAATGGTTTAGTTTCATCCTCCATGTGCAAGACAACAGAGTAAAGTTACTAATAAATCAGAGGAATCTATCTTGTAGGCTTTATGCTCAAACCCATTAGCTAATTAACACTGAAATTACGGGGAGGGAGGGATAATTTTTCTAGTTAATACAGCAGAGCCTACATAGGGTATCTTGTTTGTATTTAAGTCATTAGACTTAATTGTTGTTGTTTTTTAAAGGATCCACTACATGCTATTGGGTTTGTGGTTTTCTTTGGTTTATTTATTTATTTATTATTTAGCATTTTTGAGTTTGACATTCTAGCATCATATTGACAATAGAATATGCACTGTGAAACATTTCCAGTTGGTTTTTTAAATGGGTTTGGTCGTTCTCCACTGAATCAACAAGTTATGTGAAGTTCCTACTGCAGGAGTTAAAATGTGTGTGTCATAGTCATGAGAGAAATATGCACAACAAAAAAAACCTGGATGAATGTCATGCACTCTTTTTAAAAATGAAACTAGCTTTGAGTAAAAAACAAAAACAAAAACAAAAACTCACCAAAAAACAACACCCAAATTGTTAATTAGACATTTCCCTGCCCTCAGGCTTACAATCTAAAGAGACAAGACACAAAAGGAGAAGGGAATGGCAGTGGAGAAGGGGGAAAGTCCAGCAGATCTTCTCTCCCTTGGAGGCCTGGACCAAGGCAGATGGACTGGAGGAAGGGCCCTTCTTCTTACACTGGTGTTTATCAGACGAGCTCTTAAAGAGGTACTATTCCAGTGTGACTCCTCTAGCTGCCTCCTGTTGCATGCTGGGATTGGCAGTTTTAAGGAGGGGTATTTAGAATTCTCAGGCAGAGAAGTTCAGCTCCTTAAAACTGCCAATCCCAGCATGCAACAGGAGGCTGCTAGAGGAGTCACACTGGAATAGTACCTCTTTAAGAGCATAGTGTGATAAACATCTCTGATTAGGCCCAATGGAGCTGGCCTGCCCTTCTCTCCCTCTGGATGATGGATGGAGGGATGGCCTTCTTCTTTCAGGCAAGGCCTGATGGGGCTGGCTTGCCTTTCTCTCCCTCTGGATGATGGTGGATTGAGGGAGGGCTCTTCTTCTTTCAGGCAAGGCCTGATGGAGCTGACTTGCCTTTCTCTCCCTCTGGATAATGATGGATGGAGGGATGGCCTCCTTCTTTCAGGCAAGGCCTGATGGGGCTGGCTTGCCTTTCTCTCCCTCTGGATGATGGTGGATTGAGGGAGGGCTCTTCTTTCAGGCAAGGCCTGATGGAGCTGGCTTGCCTTTCTCTCCCTCTGGATGATGATGGATGGAGGGATGGCCTTCTTCTTTCAGGCAAGGCCTGATGGGGCTGGCTTGCCTGTCTCTCCCTCTGGATGATGGGTGGAGGGAGGGCCTTCTTCTTTCAAGCAAGAAAGTACTTGTAGTACTTGTTGAGAAAATGCTGTAGATGTACTCAAAATCCATTCTCATCTAACCAAGAAATGAAACAAACATTTGTACAAAAAGAAGTCAGCAGCTATCAAACGGAATGGAGCTAGGGGTGTTATTTCCCATTATCAAGTTAATAACAATTTTGGAAGGGGCCAGTTAGATCAACCAAATGTATGGCTGGCAGGAAGAAGGCCTACACACTCCTTAGTTTCAAAGTACTGATCATATTATGAAGCTACTGCTCACTCCCATATGGTTTGATAGAAAAAGAAATATTTATATCCTGGGAGATACCAAAATTTTATGACAAATCAGAATGAGCCCATTTGGTAAGTGACAATGTTATAAGTGGAATTTTCCGGATCTCTGTTTTGTGCATTTGAAGAATGTGTGGGAGCAAAAAGGTAGCTAAATGGTGCACAGCATTGATACCATATTACCTCAATATTGAAAAGTCTGCATTCACTGCCATGGGTTTATTGGGCCAATTCAAGATGTTAACTTTAAGTACCAGCCATTTACTTCTTAAAAGTTTAAAGCCTGGTTGCCTCATTGTGTACCTCTCAGATATTAAGGCCCTCTTAAGAATACCATCACCCACTTGACAGGCCTGGAAAAGGACTTTCTTGTGAGTTGCTCCCATGTTGTGGAATGTTGATGTCTCATCAGACTTGCAATCAGTACCCTCTCGCTGCTGTTAGGAAAAGAATGGAGATATATATCTTTATACTGGTAATTTAAATGTTTTTAATGCTTATTGACTATTGGTTTTACTATCACTTGACTTTTCTAGATATTATTTTTATGGTTTTCATAGAATCATAGAGTTGGAAGAGACCACAAGGGCCATCCAGTCCAACCCCTGGTCATACAGGAATACACAATTAAAGTACCCCATCCAGACTGTATTTAAAAACCTCCAAAGAAAGAGAACACCATTCTTTGAGGCAGCATATTCCATTTTTATTACATATACTTCAATATTTCACAGAGGAAAACTGATATACATATGGCTATGCAACATCTGAGTTTTTTTTATAAGAAAGGCTGACCCAGCAACAAAAAGTCAAAAGTTATTGATAAAGAAAATCCACAATACTGCTACAGCACACCCATGCCATATGCAGCTTTAATCTTACGTGGAAGGTTAAGCCACCAGAAACAAAATGACGTGCACACACATGCCAAATGTGGGGACACTCCCTCATTGAAACAAATGGGGTTTGAGCATGTGTGTTTTTTCCCATACGCAAGGGTGGGGGTGGTCCAGAATGGATCTCCCACATATGGGGAGGAACCACTGTATTTTAAACAGAAATCTTGGAATTTAGGTACTGAATTTAGAACAGCTTGGGGAAAGGGGGGGCAAATAAGCCTAGTGGAAAAGGCAGGATTCCACCTTCTCTTCTCATCTCTCTCTTAGTGAATTAATTTAGTATAAACTATTTTTGTCCTTTGAACTTAGTTTGTAGCAATTGCAATAAGGTGAGGAGAAAGGGACGAAATGGAGGAGGAGAGAGAAATTGGTACGTTTTTAAAGCAGCTGAAAAAGTAGGATGGCAGATGATTAACTGGGACTATCACTTCCAAATTGTTATTGCTCAGTTGTTTTTGGTAATATTGTAATCTTCTTTTAGTAGAAATAAAGGAGATAAATGTAAATAACATTTTCCTTTCTTAATCATCAAGTACTAATCATAAGAGTACATATGTTCCTCAATGGATGAAATAAGGTGTCAAGAGACTGCTATTGTCCCTAAGAGAATGTTCAATAACCCAGGGTAACAAATTCTGACAAAGGTAAATTTGGTGCTGTAGTACATACATATTCATTACAAAGCCTGTTGCTTTTCCATATCCTCTTTGGCTAGTCAGTTGTCAGGCTGGAGGAAACCACAACCTCAGCTGGTCCTAATTTCTATGCTCTCCAATGCAGATGGAAAATACAAAGTGAAGAAGCAGCCATTAGCACCCGCATGACGCCTAACACAGCTCGGGAATGTAACTGTGGGTATCCCTCTATAATAACTGCCACACCAGAAGAGACAATGAACCTTCCTGTCTGGTATCCTTTCTACCATGCTAGCCAATACCAAAGCACCAGACAAAAATGGAACCCCCTCTATGCAAAAATATATTATCCAATGCTCTGCTATGAGAGAAAAATTGGGAAGTCTTCCTGACTCCAACTTTTGCTCAATTGTGTCTTGAAACTGGAACACTAATAATCAGTGTGATTTTTTTAAACCCTAGCCTGAGTGAGTACAGATGTTGTTCTATTAAATAGGCATTCCTCCTTTGAACAACGGCACCTATTCATTCATTTCACTTCACTTTAAATTGTCTAAATGAATTTCATTGTTTCAGGTATCTTAACGTGGCTCATATTTCACTAGGGCTGAATAAAAATAATTTGTGTTTACAGAGTGCTTGGGAATAACAGTAACAAAAGAGTATTGCACACAAACTGGGGGATACTGGTATTATCAGTGCTGGTCTCACTGTACTCAAATCTAAAGGAATGTTACACAGTAACATTACATTCTATGGGACAAAAGTTTGATTATTTGTAAATATTTTGCCACCTTGTACCCTCAGTTGACTTTGAATAACTTCTTCTTTGGAAACAGACGGCAGTGCTTTTGGAACCAGTTGTGTCTCCTAAAAGACAATCCTCCATCTGCTTATTCTGATCTTTGAAATTGCTCCAAAGGCTGAATGTTAGAAGACAGAAAATTCCACATAGTCGATTTTCAAGGCATCCATTCCACATAAACATATCTGCTGAGTAAGCCACAAACAAATGGAATGGGGAACTAGTGTGATCTCGAATTATGATCTAGAACATGTCCTAAATTATTTACCTGAAGAAGTAGCATCTATCATACTTATCTGCCTAGACTTTAAGGTTATCACTCATGGCCCTTCACTGAGTGATCATGCCAAATAAATGGGACTAGTGAGCACAAGAAAGAGGGTCTTTTCAGTACTGGCACCACATCTGTGACTTGACATTCTCAGACAGTTTATCTAGCATCTGCATTATTATTATTCTAATGTCTGCCAACAACACTCCTACAGCTATTTCGAGAAGTATTTTAATACTTATACATATACTTTACCCTGATGCTTACTCTTTTTATATGAACTTTGATTTATTTTCTACTTCTTCAGTCAATTGCTTCCTTGATTTATTTTAAAACATTTTAGAATTTTACCAGATTGCATCCCACACAGAGATGGTAGGGACAAAGCTATGCACATGAAGAGCTTATACTCTGTGCCTGCCATCTATGATCATGGTCCACATGTGAATCAGCCTTGGACTATTTTGCAATTCATAGTGTAGCTGTTTCACTGTCCAGATAATCATCGAAAGTTCTTACACTCTAGTGCTAATAGCACCACTAGAAGTGTTCTTTGCTTAAGTGAAAAGGATTTTTTTTCTGTGCAGAAAAGTTCTAAAAACTGGAGTTATTATTACCGTAAGCTAGAAATGACCCTATCCCAAGATGTTTGCAGAGATAATACTTCAAAGCAATGTCTAACTATTATCTTTGATGACTTTCTCAAAGCTGTAGAACCTCCTCCTCCTCTTCTTCCTTCTGTTTTGTGTACTCTGGTGTAGCCTCATGCTCCGCCTCCCCAATTTATGTATATCCCTCTTTTCCCCAAAAAGTGTGACTTAAAGCATCTCACAATTAAAAAGAACAATGTCAACAGGATGCATAGCTGGTACACTCTAGAGTACTTGTTCCAGCACCAGCAAGTGGCTAATGGTGAAGCCAGAGTCTGCACACAAATTGTTTTTCACTGCAGGACTATGAAGAGGGAATCTTTGCAGTAAAAGTGTCATTAGAGAGGGATGGCACCAGGTAGCTCAGTGAAGGAATGGTGTGGCTCAGCACTGGTTATGTGTAGGGTTGCCAGATCACAACTATCCCAGACCCTCATTTTCAGAAAACACACTGGGGATCTAGGGCTGGTACAGGGACGTAGCCAAGGGGGGGGGTTCTTGGGGTCCGCCCCCCCTTCCATTAGAAAAATGAATGGTGCGTGCTGCTGCGCTGCCACACACAAGCCCCATTATAATGGTGGCACTTAATCTGGACCCCCCCCCCTTCCTAAAATCCTGGCTACGTCCCTGGCTGGTATCTTGGGAAGTTACAAGGAGAAGCTCCTGATGATGTCATTAAACTTCATACACGAAGCACCAAATACAGTTGTACAGGGTGCACCATTCAAATTTTTAAAAAAGGGATAAAGATCAAGAAATATTGAAGGGAATTAACTCAGATTATTTCCTTTAGAATCTTTAGCAAAAAGAGATCATGGAGAAAATCGACAGTTGGAGTTCAGTGGTAGAAAGGCCAGTAAAGTAAAGGGAGGGAGTACAAGTTATAGACAGCACAGAGGATAGGAGGTATTTTGTTGATTTAAGATATGTTTTATGTCATGTTATGTCATGGTAGATGAAGTTGACTATGTGTCTGCATGTTGATGTTGTGAATAAAAACTTTTATGGGAAAAAAGGGACAAAGAATACAGACATACACACATTCCTAAAGTGCAGATAGGGTTTCAAAGCTGAACTAACCATTCATCCCTGAGCTAGTCCATTAGCCTGTATATCTTATGCAAGTAACACCCTAAGTCTAAACACAACACATACTTTGAAATTATATCCATTTATTTTCACAGTACTTATTGCTTTTGGTCTGATGTTTAAAATTGTCAGCAACTTGACAATATAGTTAGCGAAATGACTAAGGAGAGAAGTAAGAGAGAAAAGGGGGCTTGAAATTGCTATTTTCTCTACATACAACCCATAATGTATGAGACTTTATACCTGGAAATATTCAAAATGCGTTTTCTAAATAACAGCTATTTATTTTGAAATTACTTCCCTTCATTGAGGGTTCCCATTATGTATTGTATGAAAAAATCCCAAAGGGTAATGGAATGACCTTATTGCATAACACTCAGTATAGTACCTTTGTGTATCACATTTTTGCTCAATGCACATTCTGTTTGTGAAAGACAAAGACCTAACAGTGCAAAGTGAAATTTCTTGTTCATTCACACTGTTGGTATGTGATCTCCTGACAACATGTGGGTGTTCTTCTGGTCACAGCTAAACCCCAGACATTTGATTTTGCTTCTGTGCAGTCAGAGGTAAAAGAGGGCCTTTTGCAGCTACTAAGCCATATTCTTTTTTCTTGGCAGTTAACAAAGGTTTAAGTGAGAGACAAAAACAACCATGTAGATAAATTATAACTTCCTCTAGACATATAAATAACAGATGGATGTCATATTTTATTGGGAACAATAAGGTGTCATCAATGTGGCTTGTCAGTGGTGCCAGCTTTCAAGTTCTCCAGAATTCTTCATTGGGCATGATGGCACAATTAGGGGAAAATTAGAGAAGAAATAGGGGGAAAGTGAAGAAACAAATAATTCAAAGATGGAGTAGAGCAGACTGGCCAATATGTGTGAATCTCTGCAGCTGCAAGATGCTGTCTATAGGCACAGAGAGAATGAAAGGTGTTAAAATATCAGACGACAGGTTTCTGGGTTGAACGAGCCATGATTTCTCTCCTACAGGCCTGACATGAGAGGGACACACATAGATATATCTATGGGGAGATAAAATTAGGGCATTACCCCCCCCCCCATAAGAATTTTGCCCTACCATTTCTAACATTTCAGAGAGTGAGACTGAAAATCATTCACACCACTCACCCAAAAATCCTATACAGTATTTGGTGTTTTTGCATTCCCTTTGTAAATTTACCTGACCCTTTTCTTTGGTTGCCTAAACTGTAGAGTCAGCCCTCTCTTATCCACAGACTTTTTATCCACAGATTCAAGCAGCCATGGCTTGAAAATATTTTTAAAAAGTATAAATTCCAAATAGCAAACCTTGATTTTCCATTTTATATGAGAAACACCATTTTCCTTTTCCATTGTATGTAATGGATTGTATGTAAACCCCTGCCTTGATTGTTCCTGAGAGAAGAGGGGCGGGGTAAAAATAAAGTTTTAATTATTATTAATTATATAATGGGACTGGAGCATCCAGGGTTTTCGTTACGGGGGGGGGGGGGGGGTGTCCTGGTCCCCAGCAGATAACAAGAGCCCAGTATATTTCTAAATGCTCAGTTGAAGTTTTAAGTTTAGGTTGCTAGAAATTTTGAGAGTGAAAGAAAATTTCATTTGGGGCAGGTGTCTTATGTGGAGGGCAAATGTCCCACCCCTACTCCAGAACTACATTCCTGCATGTACACACAAACACAGAGACAGAGGTCAATCCACCAAGCCAGAATTTTGGACTTTTTGTTTTCCCCCTTTAAGTGCATTCTTAGTGAGAGTCTTAAAAGGCTCCTTGTCCATCCCCTCAATAAAGGTTAAAATCACAGCCTTATTTCTGTACCATCATACCTGATGAAGAGTTTTGATAATTTCAAAGTTTTGCCTCACTTATGCATCACTTTTCATAACACTTTAATATACTATTCAGAGATATTAGTATCTCTAATTTTGTTTTTCCTCATGGACCATAAGGCTGCTCCATTAGATGGTTGATAGAAAGTAGAATTGTAAATGGGCTGGACAAATAAATAATAATAAAAATTTTATTTATATACCGCCCTTCTATAAAACCAGGGCGGTGTACAACAGTCAAAAGATACATCAATCATAACATACATAAAATACAATATACAAACAGAACAAGATCCAATAAAAACACTCAAGCCAGCTTGCCACTGCTGACGTGGAGGTGAGAGAGAGAGAGGTTAGTCGGGGCTTGCATCAGGGAATGCTTGCTTAAATAAAAAGGTCTTCAGCCCCTTTTTGAACTGGGCCAGGGAGGTGGCCAAGCGGAGCTCAATGGGCAGGGAATTCCAGAGGGTAGGGGCCGAGATGGAAAAAGTCCTCTTAGAAGTAGAGACTAATCTAGCCCCTGGAACTCTCAATAGCTGCTGCCCAGATGTTCTGAGAGTGCGGGGTGGATTGTATGGGGAGAGGCGGTCCTCAAGGTATCCTGGGCCCAAGCCATTTAGGGCTTTATAGGTAATGACCAACACTTTGTATTGTGCCCGGAAGCAAATAGGCAGCCAGTGCAAGTCTTTAAGCACTGGTGTTATATGATTGGCTCTGGGTATGCCAGTAACCAGTTGGGCTGCCATATTCTGCACTAATTGTAGCTTCCGGGTATGGTACAAGGGTTGCCCCATGTAGAGCGCATTGCAGAAATCCAAGCGAGAAGTTACCAGAGCATGTACTACCGTTTCAAGGTCCCTCTGGCCCAGGTAGGGACGCAGCTGGCGTATCAGCCGAAGCTGATAACAGGTGCTCCTGACTGTCGCATCCACCTGAGACGTAAGGTGGAGAGACGAATCAAGGAGCACCCCCAGACTGCGTACCAAGTCCTTCACAGGAAGCGTGATCCCGTTCAGGACAGGTGTAACCACTGCCATCCCCGGGTCAGGAGAACCTATCACGAGCACCTCCGTTTTCTCTGGATTCAGACTGAGTTGGTTTTCCCTCATCCAGCCCATTACCAACTCTAGACAGGCCACGAGAGGAGAGATGCCATCCTCAGTTACTGCATCAGTCAGAGACATAGAGAAGACTATTTGGGTGTCATCAGCGTACTGATAACCCCGCGCCCCATGTCTCCGGATGATCTCTCCCAGCGGTTTCATGTAAATGTTGAAGAGCATGGGAGACAGAATGGCTCCTTGAGGGACCCCAGATGTAAGGGCCCTCTTATCGGAGCACACGTCTCCCAGCTGCACCATCTGGAACCTCCCAGAGAGGTAGGATTGGAACCACTGGAGTGCAGTGCCCCTGATTCCCACCTCTGCCAGGCGCTCCAGAAGGATACCATGGTCTATGGTATCGAAAGCCGCTGAGAACAAATGACATTGTTATTTCCTTGCCATTCCAGAATTGCTGGTGCCTAGAAGTGGAAGCATAAATAATGTTCCCAAATAATGTTCTTCAGTACCAGCAATAGGCCAAAATATTTTGCTGTTCGAAGGACGGCAAAAAATACCTCTGCCCCCATAAGAAATATAATACCCAGCCTGATCAAATTGTTTTGGCACCTGTAGTGGAAAATCCCATAAACATTTCTCGCTGTCCCTGGCAATGCATGCAGTGGGCAATTAAAAATGTAATAGTAATAAATTAATAGTAGAATCCCATGGTTTCCGGGAGGGACTCTCAGGGACATATTGGACCTCACTCTCTGACAGCTGAAAACAGTCTAGTCTCAGATGGGGAGAGCCATTCTCAGAATTTCTTCCAATCTGCCACAGAATTATCCACAGCTGGTTCCCCTCAAATGCAGAAGCTGGGATGCAGGAGGAAAAGGAAAGACAGAGCTGGGGAAAAAAACCTTTGGATTACAATTTCTCCAAACTACAGCCATGGCCAAGCTGCCTCTGGGATTTCGGGAGCTGTCCTGAAAAGTAATTTTTCCAGACTCTGAGAAAGGAAATGTGCTAGGTTTTACAAATGGGCCTGATTAGAAGCTCCCTAGATTCACCCTCAAACTGTCTTCTGATCTACAGCATTCCTGCACCTTTTACACAGCCATTCCTTTTTATTGTGTACCTCCCTGGGGAGGAAACAGAAATTTAAAAAACAGCCAGTGATGGAAGTAAACAGTGAAAATGCTGTTTCTTCTCATTTCTACCCTGCCAGTGTGAGCTGGACTGGACTTGGGGTTAGCAATAAAAAAATCAAGATTGAAATTGACTTGTAAATCATGTAAAATTCTGTTACCCTGTCATGCAATACATCAACCAGCTGCCTGAGTTGGTTACTTGCTAATGATAATGTCACTCCAGGAAAATTTTAATGTTTAGGGAAGAGCCATAATTTTTTTCTAAAACTACCTATACTTCAATAGCCAACCCTCAGGGGAAGGGGGAGGAATCTCATTGTTTTGGATAGATGGATAGATAGATAGATAGATAGATAGATAGATAGATAGATAGGAAGGCACAGCTACTGTTGAACATTTTCTGTTCAAAGCAAAGCTTTGGTCAGATTAAGAAATTGGATGATGAAAGGAGAGACGTAGTAGTAATGGGTGACTTCAACTATCTTGATATTTGCTGGATGTCAAACTCAGCCAAATCCTCAAGGTCTAGCAAATTCCTCACTTGCCTTGGAGACAATTTCATTGTCCAAAAGGTGGAAGGGACAACAAGGGGGTCAGCTATTTTGGATGTGATCCTAACCAACAGGGATGACCTTGTTAATGGGGTGCAAGTAGTGGGATCCTTAGGTGGGAGTGATCATGTTCTCCTGGAGTTTATTATACAATGGAAAGGAGAAGCCAGGCATATTCAGACACACATTCTAGACTTTAAGAAAGCTGATTTTAGTACACTTAGAGAAATACTGGAGGTGATCCCATGGTCAGGAATACTAAAAAAGAAGGGAGTTCAAATGGATGAGAGTTTCTCAAGGGGGAGATACTGAAGGCACAATTTCAGACAGTTCCATTGAGGAAGAAAAATTGGAGATGTCTCAAGAAACCAAGATGGATGACTAAGGAACTTTCAACTGAGCTAAGTTTTAAACGGAACATGTATAAGACATGAAAAAAACGGGGAAATCACCAAAGAGGAATTCAAACAAATAGCGAGCACATGTAGGGGTAAAGTCAGAAAAGCTAAAGCACAAAATGAACTCAAACTTGCTAGAGAGGTTAAGAACAACAAAAAGGGCTTTTTTGGATATATCCACAGCAAAAGGACGAAGAGGGAAATGGTAAAATGCTAACGAGGGACAGAGAAAAGGCAGAATTACTCAACATTTTCTTTGCCTCAGTCTTCTCAGAAAAGGCAAAGGGTGCTCAACCTGAGGATAATGGAGCAGAGGACAGAATAGGGGAATTTCAGCACAGAATAAATAAAGAGATAGTACATGAACATCTGGTTAATCTAAACGAATATAAATCTCCAGGACCAGATGAACGACATCCAAGTGTATTAAAAGAACTAGCGGAAAAATGAAATGAACAGATATAGGATGGGTGACACCAGGCTGAACGATACTACGTGTGAAAGGGATCTGGGAGCCCAAGTAGACCACAAATTGAACCTGAGTCAACAGTGCGATGTGGCAGCTGGATGGCCCTTGCGGTCTCTTCCAACTCTTATGATTCTATGGTTGGTCTACAACTTCCTGGTATTCAAAACAGAGCTTAAGAAAAGTCTCTCTCTGTGTGTGAGAGAGTCAGTTTCTGGAGATTATTGCCCCCCCCCCCTCCCGGGGCCCAGGCAGTAGGACAGAACAGAAAATCCCATTCTTTACAAAATGGAGGAAAAGCCCAGATCTGGTATGGGATGCCTACTGCCTGGGCATGGGGGTGTGCAATAAAACCCGCTTATTAAAGTTTACATTCTGTGTCTAGTATTGGAGGAAAGGGTAGTGCAATGCTCTCCTCTGTTCCATGCAGAGCATGGAAAACTGAGTTTCCAAACAGAAATATTTTCTCATTTGTGTTAGACTTGATGTTTATTATTTGAATGACAGGTTAGCCTGTGATTAATGCAACCTGGTGGCACAGTAGTTAAATGCCAATACTGCAGCCACTCAGCCACAGTTGCAAGGTTGTGAGTTCAATACCAGCCAGGGGCTCCAGGGTTGACTCAGCCTGGCATCCTTCTGAGATCATTAAAATGAGTACCCAGCTTATTGGGGGCAATTAGCTTACACATTGCAAACTGCTTCGGGACAGCTTAATTGCACTGATAAGCGGTATAGAAATGTATCATGCAACCTTGCCATATGCGGGGGATCCGTTCTGGACCCTCCCCACATAAGACACATAGCTCGTATGCTCAAGCCCCATTGGATATAATGGGGGTTGTGTATGATGCGCGGTGCGTGCGCCATGGGCATGCCCACCATTGTCTGTTCGTTGTGCGGCTTTCAGCATAAGCTGAAAGCTGCATAAGAGGCATCCGTGTATGATGCGGGTGCACTGTACTTGCTATTGCTATATATCATGCTTAATGACCTCACCAGGCTTCACTGCCTTCAGTAATTTCATTCTTGAAAGAAGTGACAATTTTTACCAATTGTCTTCCTACTGTGAGAAAGTCTTTGAAAACTGCATTGTTTTGGAAGACTATGTATAGTTTGGGACTTAAATAAATAAATAATAATAATAAAAATTTTATTTTTATACCGCCCTTCCATAGATCAGGGCGGTTGACAGCAAAACATCAAACAACATATACATCAGGGTTAAAAACAATTACACACAAACAGAATAAAACCCCCGTTAGCCAGTCCTCTTTGCCACAGAAGAGGAAGGGAGGCCCACTGGACTTGCTCTGTGTAAAATTTGCATGTGGTATTTTGGGATAGAAAATAGCATTTTCTGTGCAGGAAACAGCTTTTTCTGTACAAAAAGCCACATTCAAATTTTGTGCAAAATGAGTTCTGAAATCCTGTCATTTTCAGAGTTTTGCAATACTCAAGAAGCATGTATATCAGTGATGGTGAACCTTTTAGAGACTGAGTGCTCAAACTCAGTGGTGTTCCCACACCGGGTGTCATGTACTGCCTAACTTCAGTTCAGAAACACAAACCTCAGCAGAGTCAGAAAGCTTTACTGAGAAAACTGAATGGATCACAGGATAACAATGTTGTCAAGATTGAAGCATTTTTGGTTACATAATATATTAAAAGTACATAGCAATTCAATGATTTTTTTAAATGGGCTTATATCCCATTCGTCTAAAAACCAAAATGTTCCCTTTCCCAGGACTAACCTTTCTTTCCCCCCCAGTAGCTAGCGTTCCCACAGAACCAATCTTGATAGCTCCCAGGTTGTTTTCCTCCCCACAGGTCTGCTCATTATCTTGTACCATGCATGATAAACAATCTTTCCACCCAGCATCAACAGCTGTATAACATATCCCATAATCTTGTAATACCAAGCATATACAAAATATATGGTTAGCAAGCATGGCAGGACCTATGATCCTCAAAGCACTGACAAAATCCCATCTCTTGATGCTTATCAATGGCCGTTTGTCAGGGATGCTTTGATTTGGATTTCCTGCATGGCAG
This sequence comes from Sceloporus undulatus, assembly GCF_019175285.1. Taxonomy (NCBI): domain Eukaryota; kingdom Metazoa; phylum Chordata; class Lepidosauria; order Squamata; family Phrynosomatidae; genus Sceloporus; species Sceloporus undulatus. The sequence goes on along the minus strand of NC_056522.1, from coordinate 73,374,462 downwards.
GGGCTTGGACTGGATGGCCCTTGTGGTCTCTTCCAACTCTATTATTCTATGATTCTATGATTCTATGATCATCTCAATTGGAATAGCAATCAGTACACAAAGGCACACAGTTAGTGCTAGGAGCTCAGTAGAGCTTGTTGTTGGCTAGTCTGTAAGTATTTTTTTTATTGTTTTTAAATTGTACTGTTTAAAATTTGCTATTAACCATCTTGAGTCCCTATATTGGGAGAAAGATGGAATAACAACAACAACACAACAACAGCAATAACATAGTAAACTCAAGCCTTAAGATCTTGAAACTTGTTTTTTAAAACAAAACAAAACAAAAAGGTAGATTGATAGAATAGACACAGACTAGTTTAACTGTGAGTATTTAAGATAAATTGTTTTGTTTCTGTCATTTGAACTCACTCTTTTTTTGTGCTGACAAAGATTGCTGCTGTCAATTTTATTTGGTATATATCTTGTTTTAAAATGCAATTAGTATTGGCCAAATCTTAGTCTGAGTAAACAATCCCAAGTGTTTACACTGAGGAGATGCAAAGCAGCAGCAGTAGCAAGAAATACTCTTCTGATTTCAAGCAGACCCTGTGCATCTAATAAAGTATGCTTATTTTGCTGTGGTCTATGCAAACAATAAAGTAAGCAGAGAAGATAAAAGAAAGTGAGTGGGCTTTCAGCCAAAATTCCAATGAACCAAGCCCTTTGTGAATTTCAGGAACTCATTTCTTGATTTACCCAATTTCTGTAACACTCTTCGGCAGTGGTTCTAGGATAGTTCGCAAAGTTAAATGTGTGTTTCTGCATTTGTAAATGTTAGTTAGCCTCTTGTATCATGCTGCTTTAACAGTGTTGCTTTGTTTTCACACTGTTTTAAAGTCATCCTGCTCAGAGGAAGTAACTCATACCTCAGAGTACTTGTGGGTAGTAAAAGAACTTCTCTCCACACATTGTATGACCTGATTTCGTTACAGTTAGAGAGCAACAAATATCTACCAGAATCAGTAAAGAAGGCTTTTGGTAGCTTGGAGCTTTGCCAGATAAGAAAAAGAGAATGCTCTAATTTTGTGGAGTGTACTAGAACCTTTTAGTGTTGAATTCTAATTTCTCATCCAATTACAAATCCCAAGATACCATGCAATGTAGCCATAATAGTCGAAAGTGCTTTCAAACTGTTATAGCCATGTAATGTGAAGAGTGGCATTACAATGTATGAAATGTGGGTGGGAGTACAATCCTGACTACTGTATATGCATAGTTAGCATCAGGATTATGAATCCAATAGACATTCCTATTACTGCATATACTCCAAATGTACTGATTTGACTGGGATGGTCCGTATTCCATGGTCAAACAAATCTTACCATCAGGAAGTTATTCCTAATTTTGAGGTGGAATCTCTTTTTCTGTAGTTTGCATCTATTGCTCTGTGCCATAGTCTCTGGATTAGCAAAACTCAAGCTTTCTCCATCCTCAATATGATGTCCCTTCAAATATTTAAACAAGGCTATCATTTCACCCCTTAACCTTCTCTTTTCGGGGGAAACATAAACTGCTCCCTAATTCGCTTCTCATAGGGCATTGTTTCCAGACCTTTCACCATTTTGGGCCTTCTATTCAGGACATGCTTCATTTTGTCTCTTGGGCGCTTCACAGACAGCCCAAAAGGGCGGTCTGCTGGCGCCCGTGTTTGCTGTGCAAGGGAACCACAGTGGACAAACTGCGTGGTTCCCCGTTGCAGAAAAAAAAAGCCGCAAAAAACGGCTTCTTTTTCCGGCGTCGTTGTGACGCCGCAAGGCACCAATAGTGCCCTTGCGGCATCACAAGGGCACTGAGACATGCAGACGCTAGGCATCTGTCACATCAAAGTGGCTGCGCCCACCTGTATAGGCCACCGCCATTTTGACGCCCTCGCTACATGCGAGGGGCAAGGCATGTCAGGAAGTGCTGCCCCTCGCACGTAACGGCGGCACCCAATAGGGCCTTTCTGGAACACGCCTTGAATTGCTGTACCCAGAACTTGAAACAGTATTCCAGGTGAAATCTGATCAAAGCAGAATAAAGTAGTACTATTCTATCCCTCTTTCTAGACATTATACTCCTATTGATTCAACCCAGTATCACATCATCTTTCTTAGCTACTGCATCACACTGTTGACTCATGTTTAGTTTCCAAGACTCCTTGATCCCTTTCACATGTTCTGTTGTCAAACCAAGATTTCTAGCACTTCAGAGAATGGGATGCTGAATATCACAGTCACTTTTCCTGCCCCATTGTCTAAAGTCTATTTCTAAATGGTCAGCTGGAGTTTTAAGTGCAAATTTGGAGACGGAAAGAAGATTTCAGCAAGCCTACAGGATTCTTAATGGGTGTGGTGCCCTCATCTCTTGCCCCTTAGCTACACCCCTGATGAGAGATGCACTCATGCCTTTAATGACCCACAGCGATGAAAGTACAAGCAAGGAAAAGATGTTTCCTTTTGGAGTCTGCTCCTTGTGATAAATTATGAATGTCTTTGCACCAGGGCTAGTCCTCCCAGCTTAAAAAAATAGCCAGGTAAGAACTGTAACGTTGCACACTGAAAAGCAGTACGAAAATGAATAAGTTACAGGCTGGAGAAACTCAACATTAATTTTTGGGTCATTAAATCTCTTAAATCCTAACATAATTTCTCTTTATTGAGTCATATGGAAATACTTGCTTTGTAGCCCAGCTACATTTCTGGAGGGCACCTGTTCTTTGTTTCAAGTACACTCAGTGATGTATCTGTCATAAAGGAGGTAGAAACAGATGGGCCTACTTATGACTGGATGTTTGAATGGATGACCATTTCCATGGTTCTAATTATTTCTACAGACTATGACAATTTATCAGCTATGTTGTATTGCAGACACTGGATGAGATCCTGCAGCATACCATAAATATCCACTGGTGGAGTTATGTTATACAGCCCCTATGCTGAAAACCAATGTAATGTAATGTACGTGGATCAATGTTCAAAGTGTGCGGCTGACAATCTAGTGTGTACGCGCAATGTGGTGTTTGGGAATGCCACATCTGCATGCTACTCAGGTGAATCACTAGAGAGGTGTGGGTAGTGTGGACCACATTGGCTGATACTTTGGAGGAGGGTGAACACCTGATGGGATGATTGCTCACTATCTGTCCCAAGACCCTCCTTGGTTCTCCCCCTCTCAGCCAAGTTACTTCTGTCATCTGCCTGCTGCGGCCACTGATGGGAGTGAGGTGTTGCTGTCACTCAACAAGCCCTTCCAGATCTGGCAGAGGTGCTGGCTGGGCTGGGAAAGGGAGGAAGCTCGCTTTCCCATCTGGCCTGCAGCTCTCCCCAGACTAGTGGCTTCCCTGCTTAGGGTGTCACCTGGTGTGGGGGCGGGGCTTCTTGGGCAGGGGCTTCTTGGGCAGGGCCAAAAGGGTGCTCCCCCACCCTGCTGCCACGGTGCTTAGAATGGCACCATGGTAGTACAGTGGGGGGGCACCCTTGGCCCTCTTAGCAGCCTCCTGGCCTTCCAAATGCCATGTGGCCATAGTTGTGAGTGATTTAGAAGACAGCCTCCCACCTCTCCCTCAGGTGTACTACACTTTTGGAGTGTCCCCCAGTGTGGTGTCACCACTGCACCCACTTAACGATGCCAGTGCACCAAACCTAGAAGGGGCTGCCAGGTAACAACAGTACCTCATCCTCAGCAGTGGCCACAAAGGACCACCTTTTCCTTCATTCTTATCCACTACCCTGCCCTGCACTCCCTGCCCCAGAAAGTAAGCAGCAGTGTACTAGGCATTTGGGAAAGGTGCTACTGCCCACAGTCTGGCTGGGCATGAAAGGAGGTGATGGTGGCAGGGGTGACCACTTGCTTGTTTCCTTTTGGGGAAAGGGAGGAGTTTGTGGCCACCACTCCTGCTGCCACCTCTGGCAGCACCTCCATTTCACAGCCCAGCCAGCAGCCCTGCCAAATTTGGTAGAGGCTGCCACCAGCAGCCTCAGCAAGAAGATTCCAGTGGCACCCTGGCTGGAGGAGGGGGGCGGCTGGGGTGTGTGCCAGGCCGTGTGTACAGGATGGAGGAGGTGGAAGCAGGCAGGGAGGGGCATTCACTATCTGCCTTCCCCCTTCTGACCTGCTTCCACTTCTATCACCATCACCCTCTTCCTTTACATTCTCTCCCCACCTGACATTGCCTTCATGGTGGGTGGGCACCAGGCTCCAGCAGTGGTGGCATCTTCCTACTCTTCTGCACCTCTCCCTCCCCCTTCTGCAGGGCCAATGTGATCCCTGGGGGTGGTGAGAGGCAGCCCAGACTGCATCCCTCCCTCTGCTCTCAGCTCCCACTCACTGGAGCTGTGGTTTGGGTGTCTGCTGAAGGTGATCTCATGAATTACTGCACTGGGGTGACACCAACCCTAGTGATGCCACTGATGCTGTTCATTGTACCTCAATGCATTATCACTTCTAAAAAAGTCCCAAATGTACAACTCCACTTATGCCACTTTCAGCCAGTTATGACTTTGGAGATTATTGCACAGCTAAATAAAGTGTCTTACCGCTGCCAAATTCAGTCTTCATTAGGGCTGTATGCTGATGTTATTGCATGGCTTTTCTCCTCAAAACCGTCATCTGGGTACAGCCCAGCACCAATGCAGGTCCCTGAACTCACTTTGAAAACTCACTTTTAACTTTGAAAAATGGCCACTGAAGCAAGTTCAAAATAGATTTTGACCCTCGTTGGATCTGGGTTGTACCCGGATGTCAGTTTTGAAGATAAAAACCATGTGGCAAGACCAGTATTCGGCTCGAATGAAGACTGAATTCAGCAGTGGAGTTTATCACACGGGAAGAATTTCTCTTAATTTCGAATGAAAAGAAAGTGGGGCCAGAAAGCATTCACATGAATTCAAATTGCCCAAAAATAGCTTGCCATTGCCCGAAATTGTGTGTGATCACCTCTAATGCAATAACATGAAACCCATGATTACATTCGGACTGACTTTCCATTGCCAGAAATTGCGTGTGGTAGTCTATCACGCAATAACGTGAAACCCCATGATTGCATTCGGATTGCCATTGGATTATACTTCCAATTTCCCTCCAGTGGTAAGACACTTTTCTTAGCTATGCAATAATCCCCTTGGTCACATTGTTCAAGAAAGTCACCCTGCATGCATAGTGAAACTTATGCTTGTATATGTCACTAACAGAATGCCAGCTATAGTGTGTGTGTGTGTGTGTGTGTGTGTGTGTGTCCCCATCCTAAATTCACTGAATAATTTGAATTTGCTTGGAAGCCACAGACTCATGGTGTTTTATGGAGAAATGTTGCTTTAGATTTCTTCTGTTTCTAATGGTATTACAGGCCTCAATAAATCAGAAGAATCAAAGGAGAAGATGTTCTTTTCAAATTACTTCCCACTATTATGTTCTGGTTCTAATTACTGAAATATGTATTTATTATGAGTTGCTTAACATGTGTACACATTATATGAGGAAACAATTTATAATGGTACTGAGTGGAGAGTTTTACAACTAGTTCTTCAAAATCTAAACATGAAAGAAAATCTTGAGTAAGAAAGCCCTTGCTGATGGTTTATCCTAGAGGATATATTTGTTCACACTGAATTACTACTATTTTTCATCTGCTGATCATAATCCTTATCCTGTTCCTAATCTAGGCATCCCATACTGGATCTGGGCATCTCCTGCACCTTGCAATGAATGGGAAAATCCCATTCTTTGCAAGGTGCAGGAGAAGTCCAGATTGGGATGCCCTGATTGGGTAAGGGATGTCTCCTGCCTGGGCATGGAGATGTGTGATAAAATCTGCCTATTTTGGGTGCATTACAGACGGGCCCATGAGGCGCCGTCATTACGCGCGAGGGGTGGCACTTCCTGATGTGCCTTGCCCCTCGTGCGTAATGACTATGTCAAAATGGCGGCAGCCGTTCCACACGGCCGCTGCCATTTTGACGCATCCACACGTTGCGCCCCAGAAGTGACGCTGCAAGTGCACGACTAGCGCCTCGTGGCATCTCTTCCGGGGCCCAGGAAGGAGCGTGATTTTCGCGCTCCTTCTCTGCAGAATCTGGGAACCATGCCGCTTCTCGGTGGTCTGTAACGGGCCAAAGTTTACATCCCGCATCTAGCACAGGAGGAGAGGGTGGTGTGATAATCTCCTATGACAGGCAAGGAGAAAGACAGCTCCTGACAATAAAATACATGTGTGGATGAGCATAAGGAGTAATATACCTCTAAGTATTACCATACAGTTTTGCCTAAAGTCAAAGGTGAGATTAATTGAAAGGCAGTGATAAAATTTTTGAGGTGACCAAAAAAAAAAAAAAAAAAGATATGAGTAGGGTTCCCAGATCGCAGGCACTGATCCCTTTTTTCCAGTCCTCAGGGCAAGTGGGAAGAATCTGAGGACAAGAGTGAAGCACTGAAAAGTATGCATGTGTATATTTTTCCTCATTTGATAGATATGGAACATTGGCCTGGCAACCCTAGATGTGAATACAAAAATCCAATGTGGTGCTATCTATTAAAAACATGCTCCAGAAGGGGGTTCAAGTCTTTGGAGAAGCTTTTGCAGCATACATGGGAAGAAGGTTACAACAAAGATGGGCAAATGTACTATTCTACACATATATTGGATTCTACCTTTGCACAAGCAAGGTCCAGCACTACATGCAATAAAGGAGCATTGGCATCTCTCTAAGGTTCAGAAATTGTCAAACAAGTTTTTAAAATGTAACCTATGCAGCATGTTTCTATGTATGTTTAAGATGAAGAGGTCCTACTGAACTCCAATGGGATTTATTCTCAAGCAGCTGCTCCTTGGACTGCAGCCACACAGTTCAAGCTGATACATGTCTACACAGAAGAAAGCTTCATTGTATTCTATGGGACTTATTTCCAGATAAGTGAGTGTAGGAGTGTAGCCAAAAGCTATTAAAATGTAGGTCTGCCTGCTGCCATGTTATTTATATTCCATTCCTTTTCGAAAGACGTCTATTCCTCCTCAAAGCAGATGAACTGAAAGGGCTACAAGGTGGGAGTGGAGGATAAGAACCTCTCTGTGTGAACTCAAAACTATTCCTAGAGTAAAGACACTTTAAAAAATAAAATGAATAGTCTTCCTGGTTCATTTACTGGAATAAAGATTCTGTAGGTTTCCAGAGAAGACAGTTTGAAGGACTTTGACAGATTTGGGTAAGTGGGGAAATTGATGCCAAGCACAATTCTGTGTGGCTCGAAAAACTAGTTGACCCAAATAAACAATTGCCAAACAGAGATTCATTCATATTGTTTTTTCTGGCATCTCTTCTACTGGCTAAGTGTTAAACATCTACATTAATTCCCTCATTCTTCACACTTAAAATGGTTTTATGAGACTACAGTAATAATAAATAATAAAATAAAAATTTTATTTTTATACCGCCCTTCTAAAAACCAGGGCGGTGTACAACATACATAAAATACATGGCATATCATATACATCTACAATCACATATACCATATAGCTAAAACACAGTCCATTAAAACATTCTAGCCAGCTGCCACTGCTGACGTGGGGGGGGGGGGAAGGTTAATCGGGGCTTGCATCAGGGAATGCTTGCTTAAATAAAAAGGTCTTCAGCCCCTTTCTAAACTGGGCCAGGGAGGTGGCCGAGCGGAGCTCAATGGGCAGGAAATTCCAGAGGGTAGGGGCCGAGATGGAAAAAGTCCTCTTAGAGTTAGCTCCCTGACTACCCTGAACAACTCTGCTGGACGCAACTCCGCGGACGCAACACGAGCACCATAGAACGAGTTCTTAGCTGCTCGTATTGCCTCTCCGTAGTCCTCCAAAAGGCGGTCTAGGAGAGCCTTGTCGGCTAAGCGTAGGTGTTTCCACCAGCGATGCTCTAGCCGTCGCAGAACCCGCTTCCTCGCCCGGAGATCTTCCGTGTACCAGGGCTTTTGTTTGGGAGCAGGCCTGAGAGGGCGCTTGGGAGCGATACTGTGTATAGCCTTAGACAGACCGGTATCCCAGATACCGGTCAGGGCATCAACAGAATTGCCATCATTTCCAACCATGTGCCCCTCTAGGGCTTCCTGGAACCTTTTGGGTTCCATCAGCCTTTGAGGGTGGACCATTCTAATAGGTCCACCATCCCCGGGGGGGATCTGGGTAGAAGCCTTGATTTTCACCTCCACCAAGAAATGATCCGTCCATGACAGGGTGGAAATATTAGTTATTTCCGCCCATGGATTTTCCGCATCCGTGCAAAAGACCAGATTGAGTGTATTACCCGCAAAATGCGTCGGACCCGAGACCAGTTGGGACAGGCCCATGGCCGCCATGGTATCCATGAATTCCCGAGCCGCACCGGATGGAATATAGTTGGCCCTGAAGGGGATGTTGAAGTCACCCAGGACAAGTAACCTGGGTGTATCCAGCATCAGCTCCGAGACCAACTGTGTCAGCTCGTTAAGGGAGTCTGTTAGCGCACGGGGTGGCCGATACACCAACAAAATCCCTAGACTGTCCCTTGCCTTCAGGGTCAAGTAAATACACTCAATAAAGGAAGTTTGACGGATATGGTTCCTGGTGAGAGACAAGGTGTTCTTATGTACCAAGGCAACCCCCCCCCCCGCCCACCTAACCTGGACTGGTCCTTCACTGAAAACCCGGCTGGGAGGGCCTGAGCCCACACAGCTTCCCCTTCAGGCCCAAGCCAGGTTTCAGTAATGCAAGCCAGGTCACAATTACTGTCCTCCAACAGATCATGGATGATGTGTGTCTTGTTGTTGATAGACCTGGCATTGCACAGGAGCAGAGACAGGGATTGTGGCACGGTTGGAATGACCCTCAGGTCCTTTTGGTTAGGAGGGGGGGCAGGAAGGGGAGATAGGTATTACACACCGATCTCGCCTTCCTCTGTAACGCAAGCCCACCCTCCTACCGCCATACCTCCTCTTGCCCCACACCAATAGGAGCTCCGCTCATGCAAGAGTTACCCTCTGCCTCCCCAGCCAAAGTAAGAAGTAATAGGTCTCACTGCTTCTCTTCCATATAGACTGAAATAGATATAGTGTGGCTTGTCACCCACATGTGGGCCCCTGAACCACACTTTTGTGGGATTCTCCTGATAATCATGCCTAAAGCCCATCAAATGTGTGCTAGTATTTAAAGACCAAACCACCCCAGAACCCCCAATTTACTCTAGAACCTGAATTGTTCATGTTCCTTTTCAAAATGGAGACAGGAAGAGATGCAAAATCACTTCCAACTACAATTTGGGAAGAGAAAAGAAGGAATAATGGGGTATTTGGGTGTGCTGAAGGTTTCAGTCTGTTAGGGGATTTGGTGGAAAATTGGACCCTAGCCCCAGACAGCTCCTATCCTTTGTGTAGATGGAACTGTATTCTTTTACAGTTTGCAATTCTGAGTGTCCTAGTGCTTCCATCATTGTTTGATATCTCTGGCATGTAGCAGTGCTGTTTTGGATATGTTTTGAATATGTACAAATACTTGCAGGATTGTTGGATATACATGATTCTTGGAAGGTACCAGTCTCTTCGAGGTAAATCCAGTGCTTCTGTGACAACTGCAAATAGCAAAGTAAATGCTGGCATGAAGAATGCCATTTGGCAGTTTTAACCTGATTTCTACCTCCAGGTCATTTTGGAAGCTCCTGTACACTTGCGCTGTAGTGCAGTTTCTAAATACTCAGAGAAGACTCTCTTATTTATATATTTTAAAACAAATATTTCCTCAGAAAGCACTTTCTGTTTGGATGTATGGATGGCCAGACCTCAAAAAATGAGTTAAGTATTTTTTTTACAGACATGCCAAATGTTTTTCAATGTAATTTTTTTTATTAAGAACACACTGATCTTTTTGTAGTGAACACATATAGACTTCAATAATCTTCACAAATTTTATAAGGAAGTATTGTTGGTGGGTTTTTTTTTTCAACCCCCCCCCCCCCCCCCAATATTAAGTACATAAATAATTGCATGAGTTTTTTTTTTAAAATGATAAAAGAAATCTGAAATGTTGTGTGCACTCTTTCTGAAATGACTTTAAACTACAGCAGATTAAAACTGTGGCATATGATATTTGTCCTGATCTAAACTAGAGCTTGGAATATTCACTTTTAGGATTACACCTCACAGAACTCAGGCTGGGGATTATGGGAGTTGTGGTTTCAAATTCATCTTTTTGAAGCTTTGACCTAGACTACCAGCAATAACTTGTACAGTAAATTGTAGACAGAGGGGCCAGCTGAATAAGCTCCATATTTGGGGTTATAGTGAACATACAACTACCAATCAGGGACCCTAAGGAGCTAGTATTATGAAACTCCTGAATCAAGACTCCCCGGCGAAGCCAGAACCTACAAAGTGTGCCTTGTTTCAGACCTGCTCACTATTACAAACAGAGAAGAAATGATGAAGAGGTGATGCAATACTTAGTTCCAAATTAAATGTTTGTACCTTTAAGGCTCTCTATTTTCCAGCAATGAATGAAGCCTAGGAGATGTTGTTAGAATCAAGAACTATAAAAGTGGCTTGTGATTCCTGATGTTGTTGGACTGTAAATCCTGTTATGTCTCTCCTCTGGCTATAGTGGCAAGGGGCCCTAAAAATCCAGTGCAACAACATCTGAAGAGTCAAACATTGCCCATTCAGGTTACCCAGAAAGCATCCAACACTTGCTGGAACAAACCATCAGTTCCCTGGGATCTGTCCACAGTACTGAAGGACCTGATTCTAACCAATCTTGTAATCCTGTCTCAGCATTCTAATAGTTATTTTCCCTGCTTGCCAATCTTCTGCTCTGACTGCTTATCATTGTTCAGTCTACCTCCAATAGATTTACACAGGCTCATCCTTGCCAGGAGTAAAAACTTATACTTGGAAAGAAGCTTCTACATCCCCAGTAATAACACAGGATGACTATTCATGGTTTAGAAATGGTCCATGTGGTAGGAACAAATGACTCAACACATAGAAGCTGTGATAAGAAGCAGACACCATGAACGCAAAAGGCTTCCATATGAAAGATGCAGCATTTAAAATGGCCCCTTTTTAAAACTATGAGTATCATCTATGGCTGACAACCTATTCAATCATTACAGTGTTACATCTTGAAGCCACTAGTCAACTTATGGTTGCCCTATGAATTCCACAGGTTGTCTTAGGCGAGGAATACTCACAGGTGGGTTTGCTAGTTCCTTTCTCTGAAATAAAGCCTACAGCACCAGGTATTCATTGGCACACTCCCATCCAGTATTAAACAGAGCTGACCTTGTTTGGACTCCAAGGTCAGATGAGATCTAGACCCTTTAGGGTATTTAGGCCCTAACAGAGGAATTTCCAAAACACTGAGAGTGGAGCTGTGAGTTATGATGCATCCAGCCCTTTCCTGATACATAGTGCATTGTGATAGACAGATGCATCCTGTCATAGCATGCCACTTTACCAAGGAGAGGCTGTGTGCACCATCATTCAACACTCTCATCTCCAGTGCCTTGGAAATTTCTCTGTTTAGGGGGGGCTGCATGGCTCCAAAGTTAGGTTTTACAGGGGTAACATCTGGAAATGTAGCTAAGGAGGTATAGCTATGTTGTCATAGTCATGTCTCCCATTGTGGGTCTTGAATATTTATGGCTTATGAGTGCAAAACTAAATTCAGTGCCTCCTCAACATAGGAATCTCTCTCTCTCTCTCTCTCTCTCTGTGTGTGTGTGTGTGTGTGTGTGTGTGTGTGTGTGTATGTTTTGCTGCAACAAGGGAAACATGAAGATTGGCCTGTGGACTGGGACCTCCAACCAAAGTAAAACATTTTTTTTTTCTTTTTAAATTTGGACTGAATTCATATGTTTTACCTCTACACAACCAAAATGTTCCTGATGCAAAAACATGAAGACTTCTTGAGGAATCCATTGTTCTCTGCCTACAAAGAGGCCTATGGCCTCACTGGAATGGAGACATACTGGATTGCAAAAAAAGGGGGTCCCTGTTGAGATGCAAATGGACTTTAAATTTTCTGGACTTTGAAAAACTCCCTACTTGTATGGCCAGAAGGAGGAGGACCCTGTCTGCACAAAATATATCCTCTCCAGTATCCCATCTTTACTAAGGACTGAAACAACATGCAGGCATCTGACTAACATCTCCAATTGTTGTTTTTTTTCCCCTCTCCTGTTTGGTTTGTAACATCTTGTCTGATGAAGAAGCCATGGAGCTTGGAAAGCCTGTGCATTTCGGTTGGCCAATATAGGTATCACTGATGGATTTTTGTGTGTCTGTGTTTCAGATACTGTATGACAGACATTTGTCTGTGAATATGAACTATAGACCTTTTCTTATTGTTTCACTGAAGACTTTCTTTGATACATTGTGCCCTCCAGGCCTTCCCGTGTCTATGGTCACCTAGGAATGCCTCATATTGATCTTTATTTCCATCACCACCCCTACCTCAACAGTAGTTCCATCTGTTTTTTGATAATGGGATGCCAGAGCAGGCCTCTTTTCAGCAGTGAATTAGGGATAACCTTAAGCAACAGGGAAGTATGTGTGTGTAGCAGAGAAGCCTTAAGTTTCTGGTCTGGACTTGGAAGATTTTCAGGCTTCTTTTGCTAAGCTTTTGCCTCAAAAAAATCATATGTAGAATAAAGCCCATCAATGCTATATGTAGACTGATTTTTGTATTATAAATTGAAGTAAGGCAATAATTATAAACACTTACATCCAATCTAATGCTATCAGAGTGAAAACCCTTGCTAATGCAGTTAAGCTATATTATACAATTGTGGAAATGGTTTCACAAGAGATTGTCCAACTGCCTACATATTCACAGATGTAATTATTTGTACTACTGTGTGCACAATAGAAGTGGTACTGAATATCACCCTTTCACTAACTCTGAACATTTCCATCCAGCTAGGGATGGCAAGAATATTTGAGCATATTTGAACAATTGTTTAAAAAAATATTGTTTTTTGTCAAGAAACCAAGATGAGATGAATCCAGAGCTGATGACAATCTTCACAGCCTGAGATTTAGTTTATGTGAAATTTGTATGTTTTTAGTGCAGAAAATAGCAGCTTCTGCACAAGGAATAGCATTTTTTGCATAGAAAACAAAATTTTGGTGCAGAAATACATGTTTTTGTGCAGAAAATGCCATTCTTTGTATAACATTTTCTGTGCAGAAAACATTAGCTGCCACCCTATTCAGTAATTATGATGTACTTCATGGGTATCCATAAATCAACAGGCAACTTGAAGGCATGCACACATACACACTTATGCCTTATGGCACTACAATTAATCTGTATGTGTTGTACATGCAACAACAAAAATCTCCTCCCTCAAAAAAAGGGGGAAAAAACCCTACCTTTTAAGCCACTCATCCCACTCCAACACAGACATTCCCAAGTTCCTGGTGAGCCAGCTAGGCTGGGTCATGATATGTCCAACCTTCTTCTTATAACTGAGCATGCTGCAGTTACACAATGGCATGCCCCCCCCCCCCCTTCATTGTTCCCTCCCTGTTCTCTGGATACTTAGAAATTGTTGGCAGGGGTTGAGTGGTTTTAAAGATGGGGTTTTGGTGGATAGCATCATGAGATGAAGCTATTATGGCTACATCCCAACCAACATTTACAATTCCAGTTGGTGTATTTCACCATTCAAGTAAAAGCATAACAGATCATGCAAGTCTGCCCATCCTGGATTTACAACCACAGGAATGAGTTCCAGTAAGTTACCAGTGTAACTGGCACCCAAAACAGAAGATTCAATGGACAGAAGAAATACAGTGTGTGCTGCAAGAGGAGAAAAAGAAAGTGAGAAAGAAACAGTATACATGTGGTCATTAGTGGAGAAATGTAAATGTACTGCTGAACCTTCAATTCCAGCTGAAATCCTTACTGAGGCAGAAGTATTCCTGGAAAATGTCAGGCTCTGGGTTTGTTCCAGGAATAATATGCAGGACTAGCCTAGTACAGATTGGAATCACCTCCAGATTGAACTATTCCCACATTTTATTTAATGATGGGGAAATCTGTCCATTTTCATTCTGTAAAATTTCTCATTTATATTTCAATTCATCCCATGCATTTTTTTAAAAAAAGAAACTCTGCTTAAAAACTAATGTACATTTTTTAGCCTGCATGAATGAATGCATTTTCTCAGCAGTTGTACAGGATACATTTTTGTGCCTAATTTTCTGCACTGTATACATTTTGTGTATTATTTCCTCAGTGTATACATTTTTCAATTGGCAAATTAATATATTGTATAGTAAATATTTAGGAAATTTGATACTTCATTGTGCTACTGACATTATTTCACTTATTGTTTCAAAAGGTGAAAAAAGCAGAGTTGAATGAAAATTTGGACTGAACAGAACCACTCCATACTATGCTCCAAGACATGGTCTAGTGTGAGTACCTCTGTTTTACTTGGCCCACACTGCATGTTCAGAAGACTCAAAAAATATGTGTTGATGATTCCACCCTTTTGCCAGAGCATATTTCTTAAGGCATGCCACACTAACCCTCTTCACACTAATATGCAGATGACACTCCAATCTCTCCTTTCCATCTAACTCCAAGGAAGCTGTTTCAGAGTTAAACCGATGTCTCTTGTCAGTAATGGACAGGATGCGGGCAAACAAACTGAAGCTTAATCCAAACAAGACATTGATATTCCTGGTCAGTTGGAAAACTAATCAGGAAACAGGGTTACACTCCCCCTAAAATCTCAGGTTCTTAGCTTGGGCATAATCTTGAATTCATCCCTGAACCTGGATACCCAGATTTCAGTAGAGGCCAGGAGCATGTTTGCACAATTAAAACTAGTGAAAATTAAAACTAGTGTGTCTGCTGTGCCTGTTTCTTAAGAAGTGAGATCTGACCACAGAAACACATGCTTTAATTACATCCTGGTTGGGGATGTATGGGACTGCCTTTGAAAACTGTAAACCTGAGCAGTTTCCAAATGCTGCTGCTAGACTACAGATTGGGGCTGGCCATAGCAAGCATATAACTTCCTTGCTGAAATAGCTTCACTGGCTACTAGTCTGTTTCTGATAACAATTCAAAATGCTGGTTTTGACCTATAAATCCTTGTATGGCATAGGTCCAGACTATTTGAAAGCCCGTTTTCCTATACTTGTCTGAATCTTACAATTTTCAGCGGAGTGCTTTCTCTCCATCCCATTACGATTTGAGGCTCAGTTTGTGGTGACATGGGAGTCACTGGTTTTTTTTTTTAAGAAGTTGGACAGCCATCTGTGAAGGATGCTCTAACTATGGATTTCCTGTGTTAGCTAGATGTCCTTTATGGTTCCTTCCAGTTTCACAGTTCTGTGATATATGGAAATTTAGAGCCGTTCTAGAACTTCCATAAGATTTGTTTAGAAAAAGATGCCCTGTTTATAAAATTACACATGCTGATCTGGAACAATTTCCCAGCTGTAGTGAGAAAATTACTGGAATAATATTACTGGCTGGAATCCTTTGAGGCATTGTTTATTCATAAATGGACTTACATCTGCAGGAATTAGAACTTTGCAGTTACACAACATTCATATACATTAGAGAGCTGCTGTTACATGACTGCATAGCAGAGATGGCAAAATACCCATTACACACAGGTGCCCAGTATGAGACACTGGGACCAGTGCAAATCAAATCGATCCTGAAGAGCATTGCATCATATACATGTCCATCATATTTTCCACCTCTCCCTGTGGATCTTGCCAGTGCCGTGTTATGCATCTTCACAATTCTATAATTGGGTTTCTTAGCATCTCTGCCACTTATCTAGGTATGCACAGAGTTATGATAGGTAAAGGCTTCCAGCAGATTTGTGACATTGCAGAAGTGCAACTCTCTTTGCTGAACTGCCAATGCAGTTTCATATTGGAATTCACGAGTAAGGCTGGTAGGACTAATTGCAAAGTGATCTTAACTCCTCTCTATTTATTTATTTTATTTATTTAGGTATTTATATCCCGCCATATGTAGTATGTACTTAGCTTGTAATTAGTTTAGCCTTGACTGCAATACTCGTTCTTTACACTTCCAAAATTCCTCTCTTCCCCTTCTTGCTGGAACATGTTTGCAACATTAACAGCAGGATTATATACACTAGGAATTACTGCTTTTTTGGGCTACTTCATTATATTTTACACTATAAGCCTATGAATAAACTGGTGGGTGGCTCTCCCTACCATTGCAAGATGAGATACTCCCCTCTGCATGGATCATGGGTTGCTGGTGTATGTGGGAACGATAGAGGAGCCTCTGAAACAACAATTCTCAGATGTTCAGCACCCACAATGTCATATAATTCAATAGAATCTCTTCTTTTCATTGTTCCTGCTTGTCAGTAGAGTTTCAGTGGGAGCGGGAAGTGTGAGGAAGCTTCCACGGTCCACTGTGTTCCCTGGTTATATGGGGCTTTTAGTGGAGGTTGGAGTAAAGAGGAAAGATCTTTAAACCTCTTCATTTGTCAGATAATGAAATTGAGATTATTAGAGACCTGGAGCTTAGAGAGGCTGTTCTTTAATGAAACACTTACGGTCGGATCTGAATCAAATCCACATTCATTTTTTCTATGTGACCTCATTCTAAATGGAAGCTCTGCCATCATTCTGAAAGGATAGTTAGTCTTAAGAGAGTGGAACACTTAGCTATTCAGGAATAGGATAGTCATCATAAATGATTTCAACAAATCAAGTTTGAGTATTGAATACATTCTGAAAGGGTGAGAACTTTTACAGGCCATAACAGAGTAAAGTACTGACATCTTAGGGTAACAATGTGACATTACCACATTGGGATGCACTGTACAATCAAATGGCATTATGTGAGCCATATTTTTGTGTTAAATTTTCTTGAGGATGTCTTTTCCATCTGCAAAAGTAGCATGGGAGAGAACTAAAAGGACAGGTGAGTTTTTTTCAGACTAGTGAGTTCAAAGAGATTTTTTGCAAAGTTCTGAAAAAGTATTTAAGATTTGACAAGTGGAAAATCCTCCCATTTCCATGGAGGCACTTTAGTCAAAGATGTTTTGTGAGGACCGGAAACTTTAGCAATTCTAGGAGTGCAACTTATATGACAAGAAGGGCAGACAAAAATGAAAGCAAATCATTGTCAGGAGTGATGGCTGGTCTTACCAACATGTCAGCACACAGCAGATGCACTGTTAATCCTTCAATGAGGAGTTAAGCTGCTGCCTTGTTTGCCATGAGAAATGTTTCATGTGGGAGTTTCCTCACTCATCATCTAGACTGACAACTTGCCCTAATGAGTTATCATTAAAAGTCCAGGAAGAATCTTTGACATGATCCTCAGTCTCCTCTTTTCTCTCTCTTGCTCTTCCTGCCAGTGTTTCATTTTTGCACATGATGCCTAGAAACATTTCAAATGTCCTCAAAAGAATTCTTGCATAGGAGAAGCATTGTAAATGTATGGTAAAATGAATATATAATATGGAGAGCTGTTGGTGTTTTCTTAACATATGCTTGTGTGACACAACAAACATATTCTACTGAAAATGGTGGGAGTGGAATTGTGTAGACAACATGTTCATCTGAGTTCACATGTGTTTGTTTTCTGTCCATAAAATGAAATGAGATTCTCAGCTCCATAAAGTTCTGTAGTTAGATTTCATATTACCTATGAAGAATCAAAACACACTGTGCTTTTTACAAAATAAAAACAGTCATCCACTCAGCACTTGGAGATATGTCCCCTTTCCTCCCCCCCCCCCCCCAGTGGATTCTATTGGGTGCTGTCCAGTTGTTGTCTTTTCAACATGTTCATCTGTGCCTAGTCTTTGCACATTTTGCATTGTGCATATGTGTTGTGATTGTGCATCCTATAGTTAGCGTAGTGGTAATCACAATGGCATGTGATTACTGACATGTGTTGCTCAGGAATGCTATTCTTTTTTTTTTAAATTAATTTTATTGAAACTTAAACTTAAGTTTTAAGGAATGCTATTCTGAATGGGTGGTTACATAGAGCTTACGTAGCATATTTCTATGTGTGGACTTTTATGCTATGCTAAGGGCTCATTGGATTGAGGCCATGGCGTACCAGGGAGATAGGAGGCTCAATGTAGTTTGCTCTTTCTCCACCAATGTCATGTTAAGAGAAGATAGGATGAAAATTGAGAAAGACCCTGGAACAAAAGGCCATATGACCAAGCAATTCCAGTTTGTTCACACCTTCTGTAGAGTTTCCTAAAGTTCCTGTTTAACAGCTTGGGGGGACAGATAGCAGCCAAGGTTATAAAAGTCTCATGATGTTGCTATCAGTAATGTCCATTACAGATTTCAGTAGGAAGGAATCAAGATGCTTTGAAAAACTCTTAAACACTCTGGATGCGTAATTAAAAATCACAACATTGCATTTTAGGAAGCCTTCTCATTATTACTTTTTTTAAAAAAAAACTGTATAATGTTTAGTTTTTTGTGGGTTTTTTGGGCTATGTGGCCATGTTCTAGAAAAGTTTCTTGCTGACGTTTTGCCAGCATCTGTGGCAAACGTCAGCAAGAAACTCTTCTAGAACATGGCCACATAGCCCGAAAATCCCACAAAAAACTATGGATGCCGTCCATGAAAGCCTTCGACTTCCCATTGTATAATGTTTCTTGTACACCCTTTATGTTCTGCCACAGCAATGTAAGCCAAATAGTTATCCCTCTTTTTGAACACAAAGGTGCATTACCTAACCCTAATACGTCCCCAGGATGTACTTTATGCCCATTTGTAACGGGCCAAAGATACATTTGGCTCTGGTATCCATACCTGCTGCAAAGGCTCTTGTAGTTGTTTATATCAATTATCACTCAAGATGGAGAAAGAAGACAGAGTGGTGCCCTTGAGGGATATATGAAATATATTTCCCTAACCAAAGGAAAAGAAAAAGAAATATATGTATTTTCCTAAGTAAAAAAAATTAAAATATTTGGGGACTTGAGTTTGAATTTTCTGTTTTACCATTTTAATGTGGTTTTATTAGCCAGAAAATCAAGAGGCAAATAATAGAAGCTGTTATTTCTTGGTATTAGTAACGCTCCAAGCAAGAGCATTGATTTTTAATAGACTGACGGCAAGAGAGATTTGCTAAGTTTCTACTTTTAATCTTCATTGTACTATAAATCTTCCAACATATTGACAACCAAATGTTTTCTGACCTGTGCCAAACAGTCAAATAAATTATTATCTCCTTTGATGCAAAAAAATTCACCCAAATGAAAGCAGATGTTAACACAGGTGACCTAACAGAATACCACTATTTCCCAACTCCCATAAATAAAATTCCAAGCTGTCATAAGGACTCAACTAAAGTAGGCCCTACCGGCATTCCTAAGTACTTAACCCTTTCTGTGTCATTCATATGGTTAACATCTGAAAAGATTGCTTTATTTTTCTATAGAAGGAGATGGTACAATTTTATTTATATACAAGAAATTTAACCAGCATTTCCTGGGTTGATCTTGATTATTTCACTTATGGTTTAAACAAAGCATAACTTTTATTTCCACCTTTCTATCTTTTCATCTGTCTACCATCCTTCAAACTGATTTCATATTAGCTTTCATACAAAATGGACTAAATCCAGCCATGTTCCTTAAAAAGCTAAATTTGCTAAGCAGGCCTGAAAATGTTTGTGATGTCAGTCTAGGTATAAATATTGGCTCTGATCTCAATTGGTTCAATGTGCCTTCTGGGGCACACCATCCCTTCCTGCCACCTTCAAACCCCCCCCCCCCCAATCATTAAGAATAAGAAAAAAAAAAAAGATTTCTCCACTTCTGGAGGGGCCCAAGAGTCATGAGTTTGTGTATACTGAAGGTAGTGGCTATAAACGGCTATCCCTGAAATGCAAAGTCAAACTTGGAAGTGCCCATCAATCACTTCCTATTTCATTTGTTTGCTTCTTTGTGTTTTTTCTGGTTCCAGGTCTGTTGCACTCCCAAATGGGTGCCTAATCTTGCCAGGTGCCCACGACTGAACTGAGGTGTTCCTTCCTAAGGTACCTCTTGAGGAAAAACAGAGATGAGGTCAGAGTTTTTCTAGGAAAAAAAAGTTTAAAACAAAAGACAACATTTGAGATAATGAATAGAAAGATAATCCCAGAAGGAAAAACAGGAGACAAATGAGGGTTCAGCTAGCCAAAATCAGCAAGATGAAAACACTTCAGTGCTGAAGGGAAAAGAAAGGAAATTGTATTGTTGCAAGGTGGAAAACCACAAAGATGGTGTGAGGGAGAGAAGCAGAGAATGGGAGAGAAGATGAGAGATAATGGAAGATGAGTGGGCTACTGCAGCTGTGTCCTTATCTTTCTTTATCATCTGTCTGAAAAAATGTCAAAGGGAGAAGTAGGGGTCTTCCACTGCAGAAGATTCCAAAAGAGGCCAAATGAGCAGGCATATGACAAGGTTTCAGGATCAGAGGATTTCAGGCAAGACTTATGGAATTATGAGGTGCCAAGAAAGGCATCCAAACCTAGGTGTTCTGTGAGTCTGCCAGGCTGTGTGTACATATGCCAGCAAAATACTGATCTTTTGAAACTATACTGAGATCAGAAATGACAAAGACAAAAGTCTTTCTGAGAATTTTCAGTGGTACTGACTTACTCACATGCCCTGCTGATATGAAGATACAATCTGTGCCAAGTACAACTGAGACAGAGCTGGTGTTCACATCCCACATATATACAAGATAAAGGCACTCTGCCAACCAAGTTCTATCTCGGCAATAAAGATTGCAGACAGGCATACTTTATTCCAAATCCTGCTGTATCTCTTCCCCATTTCCTACCCAAAGCATGATGGTTTATAGGGCTTGCATAGTCAGTTAACTCTTCAATTCTGAGTAACCCAAAAGCTCCTTGTTCATTTCTTCATTTGTCAGCTAATTTGTCTTAGCAAAGCCACTGACTGAGATAAAACCTAATGGCATCTACACTCATTTTAACTTTCACGTTTTTCACAAAGAAGCTACAGAGCAAAAGATTTAACTTTAAAAATACACACATTTGCATTTGCTTTTCATCCTTTTGAAAAATATTTCTTTTGAATATATTGGATACAGTGTAAAAGAGCCAACATGGTGTAGTGGCTTGAGTGTTCAACTAGGACTCTGGGAGATCAGGGTTCAAATTCCCACTCAGCCATAGAAACCCACTAGATGATCTTGGGCAAATCACACTCTTTAAGCCTCAGAGAAGGCAAAGGCAAACCTCTCTCACAACAAATTTTGGTAACAAATCTTACCAAGAAAATCCTGTGATAAGTTCATCTTAGGGTTGTAACAAGTCAGAAATTATTTGAATGCACACAACAACAACAACAACAACAACAACAACAACCACAGAAATGCAGTGTAATATGTCACATAAAGGGAAAGAAAGCATAGGTTATTTGTTTGTTTGTTTTAAAAAAGTGCAAGTGATCTGTCAGTAAATATGAAACCATTAATTGGTTCTCTAGCCAGTCTTCTTTCAAAGTAATTAATAAACTTTGAGGCAAAGGGAAGGAATATTCCAGATTTTTTAGAAAAGGAAAAGAACACATTTATGGTTTTATAACCTGCTGATATTTAACAGCAATTACTACTTTAAATGGAATTTTTTGTCACTATGATATGTAAGTACCAGCCAAAAGGAAATTCTTCATCCCTGAAATGTTAATTTGATGAGGAGGGGATGGAATAATATGAAACCGCGTGTTATATAGGTCCCTTTCCCACCGTGTCATATATATTCAGAATGTTTCATCCATTAAAAAGCAATGGTTACCAGTCTAATATTTAGGTCTGATGAGACACATTTAACAGGATTCAGTAAATCATGAAAATACAGAAGTATCCTTCCTGAATAAGATGTTAAGCTTAGTATTCACTCTTATCTTTCCAACAAGTATTGCCTGAGCAATGAGAGCAGCTGATTTCAACAATCACTATCACCATAGCTGAGATTCCCACATTAGGTCAGGAGCTGGGCTACAGGGCCTGCCAGATCCCTCCTAACTCTAAAATTCTTTGAAATTCTATTTCTGCCTGGGTAATATATTGACTTTGTTCCTGCTAAATTTTTCACAACTAATGCTCACTTAAAGTAACGGAACACATTTGGTAACAAATGCCTTGTGCTTCATAACTAGTTAGACTATTGCTCATCTAGCCAGCAAGACAGAAGGTAAGTAGATAGAGTTGGAGGGGGAAGTATGGCAGCTTTATTCCACTTCCTCCTTTATTGGGTTCATTTGGTCTTTGGAGTTGGAATACATAGTCTTCCTGGACACCTACCACCCCAGAGCAGATACCTTTTCTCTGGACCTGCTATTGGAATATTGACAGTGGAACAGCAGGGGTTTCTGTGCCCACAAGGGACAATATGCAAAGGCAAATCTTGTCACTTTAGGTTACTTCCTGCATTCATGTGTTGCAAACAAATGGGAGATATGCATAAGAGCAGAATAAAGAAAGCTGTTATTCAGTTCACCCCAAAACAAATATTGTTGGGGATTGCTTAAGACTGCAATCTGAGTTGCTTGCAGTAATGGCTAGAAATTCAGGCACAGGCAATGAGGGAATAATTGGAATCAACTAAAACGAATAGTTGGATTGCTGGCTAGCCACGTCATAGAAACACATCCTTTAATTTCTTAGGGATGATTTTCAGACTCAGTTGTGCAAGGGCTGTCTCTTGTATGTCTGGGAAAGTACAAATCCAGTGTTGTAAACTTCCCTAGTGATGAAAGTTACAAACAACTGAGATGAATAGATTATTATGCAGGGAACACTTCAGTCAGTGGGGGCTGGAAGTTCCCAAGTCCGTAAAGTAGTAAATTCATTCCAGGTTTCAGTCTTGTCTTTAAAGGAGTTATCCAAGGTACTGAACTATATTCCTTCAAAGACTTTCAGCACCTTGGATATTTCCTTCATAACAATCCAAAACCTGAAATGGGTTCATTGGGCCCTTGACTTGGAAGCCAACAGCCACCACTGAATTTGGTGAAGCACTCCACCATTAAACACTCTAGAAAGGTCTAGGACAACCTTCCTCAACTCAGTGCTCTCCAGATGTGTTGAAATACAACTCCTATCATCCCCTCCATGGCTAAAGATGATAAGGGTCCAGAACATCTGGAGGGTGCTAGATTGGAGAAGTCTGACCAAGGCCAGAGATTAGGACATTTACTTTTTGCACTATAACTCCTCAAATTCCTCATCCACCATGGCCAGTGGACATGCTGGATAGGAGATTTTGAGAGATCTAGCTTGCAGAAGTTCTTTCATTATGCTCTAGCTTAGACATTTCAGTAACACTGTCATCACCTCAGGGGGTACTCACATTAGATTAGGCACCTTGAATTGGAAGAACTAAATGAGGTAACTTTCATGAACATTTCCATGATAACCTAACCATGAGAGTGAGCACATTTCATAAGGGTTAATTCCATAATTTTACAACACCCGGTGGAGCCCTATGACTTCCTAAATATGATAGCTGAAAGCAATTGCAATACAAAACACAAGCTAACAGATTTTTTGCATTAATTTATATATTTTCTACAAAGGTGGGGGGGAAATAACTTCAGTTTCCCCTAGAATGGATGCCAAGGTTAGAAAATCCCTGGAGGGAAAGCCAATACAATCTTGCAATTATGTGAAATAAGGGGAAAGTCAGAGAACAGTAAAATGGAATTCATTTGGTAAAAGGAATGACGTTCTCCTTGGGTAGGCTTCAGTGAGCAGGAGGAAAAAAAAGATTGCTCAAAGGAAGCAGCAAGCAAACACCAAAACATAAATAAGAAAAAACAATGCCAAGTGGGCACTGTTTAGTTTAATTATTAAATTTGTCATGTTCCATTTTGTAAAAAATTCATGGGCTGACCACAGAGAGACACAATGGCTATGAGCTAAACCACACGCATGTGACACAGAAGAATGCTGAGGCTATAAAGGACAGGCTGCCTTCTAAGAAGACACACAATTGATTTTTAAAAGGGAAAAAAAAACTGGCAGAACTATTTATTTCCTTTGTGATTCATTGCTGCAACAAACAAATAAGCAAAAAGATTCACTCTGAAAATCAGATATTGGTGTAATAGCATAGGGAAATTTGTAAATACCAAAAGATATGGGACTGACAATCTGGAGAATTTATTAGAAGATAAAAACAGTCATAATCAACTCTTGATTTAATGATATTCATTATAAATATTTGAAAAACTTGCTGCCATGTAACATCAAGCAGGCAATGGGCATCATTTGCAAGGAGGATTAATCTAGAAATCTGAAGAAACATTCTGCAAAAGTAAGAGCACAGGCAGAATATTTTTCAGTGATAATTCTCAATATTTCCTGGCCAAGATTTATGCCATGATGACCAGTTTAAAAAATACAGGATGAAAATTGGAAGAGCAATGTTAAAGCTATCTAGAAATCACTATTGCAGGACACTAGATTGTTATTTTTTACTCCACAGTTTTCTAAAATGTCTAATTAAAAAAAAAGTAAGCCGCTCTTATAGCCTTTTGGCTGAAGAGTGGGGTATAAATACTCTAAATACAGTAATAATAATAATTGTTAAGTGGTATGTAGAGCTGCCATGAATACAACACTTTCAATTTTAGATACACTTTAAATCATGCTTGGTGGGAATTCTATTGGTTTCTAGGTTTTGGACTACAAATCCCCTTAGCCCTTTCTAGCACAGCCATATGAAGAGGAATGTTGGGATTTGCAGTCAAGCAATATCTGCAGTTTATTTTACAATTCTTTACTACAAATCCTTCAGAATGTCTTGTATCATACTAAGACTACAAAACCTTATGGCTCAGTTTTCATAGTAGATCTGCATGCTGAAGTACACTACATCTGGCCATTTACTGACCCTGGACTTACCATAGAGCTGATGCAGCCATTCTGTGACCTGTGGAGAGCAGGGGGCAATTGGAGAAGCATTTGGCTAGACCCTCTTGAGTCCTCCAGAAGTCTCAGCAGAACAATGGAATCATTCCATGTCTGGCTACAGCCACCCAGTCAAATGTTTATGTGCTTACATGATCCTAACACACAAACACGCCTTCCACCATATATGAAGTTGCCATACATTAGTTGTAGGGCAAGCCTGGCAGACTTTGGTTGTTGTGGAGAGAAGAAGAGAATACCAACCCCGATACTGACCAAAAATGACCTATAAAGGTCTAAGGTTAACTTAAACAGGATGCCAGCCAAAGCATGTGCATGCAGAACATAAGTCCCATTGAGTCCCAGAACTTAGGGCTCAAGGCTTACTCCTAGCTAACTAAGGGGCTGAGAAGATGGAGAGAAAACACCAGGTCATTGTGGGTTTTTCCAAATTGGGTAGAACCCCGGCTGTCCATATGGGCCCCCTCATGATGCAAGAACAGAGGCACCAAAATGGAGCAATCATGGCATCGAGCGACACCTCTCCAATAATTTTGTGCCTTGTCTTTTTAGATTGTAAGCCTGAGGGCAGGGAAATGTCTAATTTAAAACAATGTAAGCTGCTCTGATAGCCTTTTGGCTGAAGAGCGGGGTATAAATACTACTACTACTACTAATAATAATAATTTTGTGTCATTCCCCCCCCCCCTGCACGCACACAATTACAATGATGCAAAGCCCAGAACTAGTCATCCCCCCAGATGCCCAGATGCCTGGCAATTGGGCACTGAATGACCATATGGCCAGCCCACCAATCACACTGTTGCACCACTGTCCATCAGTCGATATGACAAATTGCTGTGCCCCTGGCACAGCTCCAATCATAGATTCTACCTCACTTCTGTGGGCTGCACTGGCAGTCATGCTGCAATCTGCTGGTTTGGCAGTGGACAACACCCACCCTCAGCAAAACCATAACTGCAGATACTGAGATGGAGGATCTCATGCAGCAGTGTGATGCAGCTGTCATCATGACCAGTTCAGCAATCCTAAGGCTGAAGGATGGTCCACAGCCACCATCATTTTGCCGCTGCCCAGATCGTTCTAGCTCTGGTGGGTGTACCCAACTACCAAGGACTAGTGGGATCAGTTTGTCATGAACATCTGGGAGGACAATGTTGACAATTTTGCCAGATGCCCTGCACCCTTTTCCACAGGATAGTGGTGAAGCTGCATGCAGAGGTGCAGAAGGCAGACACCATCATGAGGATAGCCATCCTGGTGAAGAAGAGAATCACCATCTGGTTGCTCACCTACAATAGCAGCTATCGCCAAACTACGCAGTACTTCAGGGTAGGCAGTACCACTGTTGGAGAGCTATTAGTGGAGGTCATTCTAACCATAGAGAAGCACCTGCTATTATGCACTGTGTACTTGGAGAATGTCTTTCACCTGTTTTAAATGTGTTTCTTTCTTTACAAATTAGTAAGACAACTCATAAATAGATCAACATACCAACATGGATGTAGTTATTTTAAAAACATGGAGGAAGGTGGAAGACAGCCTATATGAGTCATGGTGGTAAATTACTGGCTGAGTTATTATTTGATTCACTGTTGCACACATCAGCCATTTCATTTGTGAACAAAGGCAGTTTACATTTCAGCTTCAAAATTCACATTAAGATATTTCTGTTGTGTCACTAAGGGCCACAGAGATAGAGACAAATAGCTAGGAGGTGTGGTGCCTCATTTTCTTGTTTGATCTGTTGCTTCCACATAGGTAGACTAATATCAATGTTCCACAGTAGAAGATATATATTTC
Organism: Sceloporus undulatus; assembly: GCF_019175285.1. Classification (NCBI taxonomy): domain Eukaryota; kingdom Metazoa; phylum Chordata; class Lepidosauria; order Squamata; family Phrynosomatidae; genus Sceloporus; species Sceloporus undulatus. The sequence goes on along the minus strand of NC_056522.1, from coordinate 73,347,692 downwards.
TATGACTGTGGTGATTCCTGACTTTAAGGTATGTTTTTAGTACTACCCATTAAAAGTACTATGTAGCCATTCCTTCTTTTTCCCTTCAGTGATTTCCTGTGGTTTGAAGAAAATAAAGAAGGATGAAGAAATGTGGAAAAATATGGTGCAGATTATCAGTTAAAGGTGGCAGTATCTTGAACCCCTGTAAAATTCTGTCTATGAGGCAGGAAAACAGCACAAGAAAAACAAGAGCTTTGAAAAATTAATTTTGGAGGTGGTTGTGTACCTTTGAGTTATTTCTGACATATGGCAACTCTAAGGCAACCCTAGCATAGGCTTTTCTTGGCAAATTATGGGGCAAAAAACACAGGTGTGTTGTGATGCCCTGACGCCAAAATTAGGACTCACTACAGCGCAGCATCTATATGTGCCAAGCCCTAATATTGGTATCATTATGTCACAAGGCGGCACCCCGTCCACACGGGGCACAGTCTCATGATATAAGGGCACTGGAGTGGAAGTGGTGTCATAAGGGCTGTGACACAGCCCTTATTGCGCTGCAAAAAAGGAGCTGCTCTAGGCAGTTCCTTTTTTGCTGCAGCAGCATTGCTGCCCTGTTTAGTTGTTATGGCAATGTGGCACAGCAAAGAAGGGTGGCATTTTGTGGCTCGTGTGTACCGCCCCTATGTTTTGGGAGGTTGCCTTTTCCTTTCTCTGAGGCTGAGAGAATGTGACTTGCCCAAGGCTACCTAGTAGTTCCATGGCTGAAAGGGAATTAAAATCCTGGTCTCTAGAGTCATAGTCCAGCTCTCAAACCACTACATTATGCAGGCTCTCAGTTTTAGAGGACAAGTCCCAGAATCCCACAATCCTTTTAAAGGGAAATATGGGTTATAAATAAACCAACACAACACAACAAAAAGCAATGGTGGGCTATAAATAAAGCAATACAATGCAACGGAATATGACACAATGGGGTATAAATGAAACAGTGTGATACAATACAGTACAGTACAGCACAATGCAATACAACACTATGTCCATTGTGGGAGCTGTAAAACTTTCTGTAAAACATTTTTTGAAAAACCCTGATTGAAAACACCTTCATTCTGCAGGTGAGTACACCATTGTCAAATACTAAGGCCCTGGTGTGCCTTCTTAACAGCTTACCTTAACAGCAGAAACCATCCATCAATGAGCTTTTATTGTAATTCTTTTTCTTGCTAATGCTGTGGAAGCCACACACAGAGTATGCTAAAAACGTTCCTTGGTATTTTAATCACATTAAGCTCAAAAAGGGTCCCCCTCTGGCCATGGAAATGACTTACCAGGCTGGGGGTTGAATTAGTTCTCCAACCTTTGGAATCAATGCTGCAATTTGAGTCCTGCCACTGGCAGGAATGTTTGGATTTCAGGGGTGTGAGGCAGGGGGAAAGAGACTTAGTCATGATTAATTTCCAGGTCTTGATTGTGCCAAACAGGAGACCCACATTGATGTCAAGAAACAGTGGCTGTTGTTAGCTATTCCCTACTTGAGGGAAGGAAAATACATAGGTTGTTTCTAGCATGCATGTGTGCTCTTTTTTTTACAGGGGACTTTGGAGACTGGGTGAACTGACAGGAAAAGATGGGTACTCATAATCTTAGAAGTACTTTGCTTCAGCTCTTTCCTTGTGAACAGAGCAATTAGACAAGGTCTTGTGCAGAAGAAGGAATAAGAGCCTTGGGAGTGGGTGGTTAACAAGAGATAAGACTAAAGGAGAAAATGAGATTTAGTGACAAACAGCTAGTGTCACATTGTGGTGTGGTGTAGTAGTTTGGATGGGGCTCAGGCAATCTTCATTCAAGTAGAGCTGGGTGAGAAATTTGGCTTAGGTTCATTTTTAATAAGAATTTACCAAAATCATTAATTTATTTATATTAGGGATGTACAGAGGTTCAGGTTTTAATATTCAGATGTGGGATACATAAAAACTGAGATTTGTTTATCCAGGCTCAGGACTCTGAGTGTTTAAGTGTTAAAACAATAGGCCTGAGTCCCTGCATTATTATTATTATTATTATTATTATTATTATTATTATTATTATTTCTATCCCACCTCTCCCTGTATTGGATCAAGGTGGGTAACAACAAACAAAAACAATAAAATCAAACATGAATATCAATAGATAAAAGCATAACAGGACATATTAGATCCTAGTTCCCCAATCTCCCTCCCACCCTAAAATACCATTAAAAACAATACCCAATAAAATGGTTAATAAAATAGATTGAAATCAAGGTCCGGTGGGTACAGCTAAACAAGTGGAGAGTGAAAATTCTGAGGAGATCAGTTTGGGAAGGCCTGCCAGAAGAGATCCGTTTTTATTGCCTTCTTAAAGGCCTCCAAAGATGTTAGATGGCGGATCTCATCTGGCAGGTCATTTCAGATTTTTGGAGTGGCAACAGAGAACGTCCTCTGGGAAGTCATCTTCAGTCTAGTTCTCTCTAACTGCAGTAGGTTCTTCCCAGAGGACCTGAGAGTGCGGGAAGGATTGTATGGGAGGAGGCATTCCCTCAGGTAAGCTGGGCCCAAGCTTTATTCAACCTTCTTACTGCTGAATTAGGCTTGTCTCTTCTTTTTTCTGACACTCAAGTACAACATGGTTCTCTCTTTCCAGGACTAGATAATTTGGGATACATTTGGAGGAGAATTTTATTTCAGTTTGCTTTGGAAGACTTTATGAAAATGTGCAAAATTTGTATTTACTGCTAAGGTTGATTCAGCTTGGGCAGAGCAGTGGATGATAGGGGGTCTTGGAGATATCTCATCAGCAGGGTCACCATGGGTCGAGAGTGATGTGAGGGCAGTTAACAAAAAATAACAATTATCATAACATTGCGTTTTTCAAAAAAATAAAAAATGAATAGCACTGGCAGTCCATTAATGAAATACTTCAAAGAAGTAGCTTTCCAAGTGCTACTTAGACCATAGTTTTCTGAATTCAGATGGTGGCCCATGACAAATTTTAAGTTAATGAATTCATGAGGTAATGAATTCATTGAGCCACATGTGCATGAGGAGCAGAACGGGGTGAAAGGGATGTGCAGGCATGGGAATTGTTGATAATCATCCAAACCATGAGTTGGAGAACCATCTGAATGCAGCCAATCCCTTTAATTGGCCAAACCAGACATTTACAATAGTGTCTTGACTACATCTGAGACAAATGTTCAGCCAAAAGAACAAATCCAGATGTAAGAAACACTGAAGCTGTGCAACTTTGAAAAACTGGACCTAGTAATAAGGGCTTCTGGCTACAATGAAAAATTATAAAACTGTATTTGACTCATCTGCACAATCAGTTTTTCCAATTAATATTCAGTTTGGCTAAAATACTGTTCATCATAATTCATTCTACTTCCTGCTTTTTAAAAAACTATCCACTGTACCAGGATTCCATAATCATTAAAGACAACCAGAAAAGTCCTAATGCCTTCTGGTTATGATTTTTTATATGTCCATTGGCTGTTTTATTTTGCTTCATTTTTAAAATTATTTATTGTGGCCTTCTAGCTGAACAGTCAGCTACACACACAAGCATTTCCCATCCAGAGATCTGAAAAGAGCTGAAAGATAAGCAGTACCCACAAAACCTGCCTTCATCTACGACGTTCCATTCTGTCCCCATAAACAGACAACTATCAAGAGGAGAGAACAGGTTACTTGTACATAGTTCATTTCAACAGAAAGTGAAGTCAGGAAAGAGATCATGTGGTCAACATGTAGTGCAGCAGACAATTAGATGGAAGAAAGAGGACACAGATCTCCATGAAGTTAGCCAGTACACCATTCGATCTTGCCCAGGTGAGCTGTATGTACAGCAGCAAATGTATAGCATGTTTCAAAGATCTGGTTGTTGGAATGTGGAGGGTGAGTGAAAACATCTTGAATTTTACTGGAGGAAGATCCACCAGCACAGACCAGGCTACTGTATGCCTAAAAAGTGGGGTTGGTGGTGGTCCTCAGTCTGCACAACACTCGGCTGTAGTTGTGTGAGAAGCAGTTTGTATACCAAGAGTGGGAATAGTGTGATCTGTGGGCCCCATATGACCCTTGGAGATCCAGTGAAGCTGTTGGAACCCATATAGATCATTAAGCCTCTCGCTCATAGTTGCTGTGTGCCTTCAAGTCATTTCTGACCTATGGCAACCCTAAGGTGAACCTATCACAGATTTTTCTTCTTCAGGGAAGGTTGCTTTGCCTTTCCCTGAAGCTAAAAGAGTGTGACTTACCCAAGATCACCTAGTGGGTTTTCATGACTCAGTGGGGATTTGAACCCTGGTCTTTGAAGTCATAGTCATACTCAAACCACTACACCATACTGGCTCTCAGATTCCCTAAAAATGCCCAACTGAAAAATAAAACCCTGGAATTTTTGCTGAAAAAACCACTTTGAAACAGTCTAAATTAGTTAAATATGCTGTCGAGAATTCCCCAGCAGCCCCAAAGTGACCAGGAATGAGCAAACATTAGTTTTTATCACCCAAATAGCTGCTGGGACAGTGCAGCTATGGCCTCCAGGGTTTTGGGGATGTCCCAGATCAGCTGATGTGGCTCTCTGGTCTGCAGAGGGTATCAGTAGGGTAAATGGACAATCTTTCTAAATATTGTGTCTTACCTCACTAGATCAGACTCATTCTGCCTGCACATGGCCCCTAGGATGGGTGCAACCTATTGTTTCAAGAAAAAAGAACAAAAGCTATATTTGAAGTTTTTTTTCACAATAACTGGCTCACCAATGCTCAACAATGAAAACCAAATCATCTCAGCATATCCAGAATAAATAAATATATCATCAGACCAGGAATGTTGCGGACACTCCAAATGTTTGTATTACAAACCACGACAAATCGGCCTACGCCACTGAAAGAAAACATTCTCCCCGTCACCTGAAAGGAAATGTTACTTTCTCATTTATCTGGCTTCTAAACTACTCATGTTTCTGCCTTGTACAGCATATAATTATCACTGGATTGGGGGTGGAAAACACCACTGTAGCTTTATCATAATCTTTGACATGACATGACCACTGTATCTATCTTGATCACCAAAGCATTTTAGGTTTGCAAAGAAAAGATGGGAAGGGAAAGCACAGACCAAATTCTCTTCTAAAGAAATAACCACAATGTTATTGACTTAAACAAAGAATTGTGGATTAGTACCATGAGTCTGAGATCTAGTTTTTGGTGGCTAAATCTGAGTAAGATTATTGAAAGATATTTAGAATAACACATTTTATGAGCCCATAACGTGATTTATTGGATGATAAAAGTTTGTGGTATAAGAGAACACTTTTGCTTCTTCACTCAGCTGGCAAATATGTTAGGAGAAAATACTGTTTAAAGAGAGGTTAGAAAGAACAAATATTCAATAGTCTTTCCATAATCAGTGAGCTGAGGATCAATATTTTTAAAGCTGTGGGGAGATACTCTTTTGGACGTGCTCAATTGGAGATTCTGGTAATTGCAGACAAACAAGTAACATTTCAAAGCTTCAGCAGTACAAATATGCATTTGATGCTCTGTGGAGAGTGAAAGGAAATGACACCAGACATTATGGAGGAATGTATATTTCTTCAAATTCTTCTGTTCACCTCCTATGACAGAGGTATATGTCATAGAAAAGAGACCATGCAAAATAAACCTGTCTTTAGTTTTGACTAACAAATTATAGTCCACCCACCCCAAATGTGGGCTTGACATACATGGATCTGAGTACTCTTGAATGGCACCATCCCATTCACCTCAATGGTGGTGCATGCACATGGCTATGCTTGAGGTCCGATAGTTTTTGGCATCCACGGAGTGTGTGTGTGTGTGTGTGTGTGTGTGTGTGTGTGTGTGTGTGTGTTTTGGAACACAACCTCTGTAGATACAAAGGGCCAACTATATATAACAATATAAGAAAGCACTTGGGGTACAAGACTAATAAGTAAGGAAAATCAGATGCTGTGAAAAAACAACATCTTTCACAACTTAAAGGTACATCTCTTCTAAAACAAACATACAAACAAAAAGATCAATAGGTTTTTTTTTTTTTTTGGTGAATTTTTTGGGCTATGTGACCATGTTCTAGAAGAGTTTATTCCTGATGTTTCGCCAGCATCTGTGGCTGGCCACCTTCAGAGAATGCTGGTATGAAAGTGAATGGGGGATATATATACAGTGTGACTCTAGGTTGGGAGGAGTGGTTGCATGTTAATCTGTGTATTGTTCTGTTGTTGAATGGCAAGGCCTCAGGGTGGGAGGATATGCAAAAAGGATTTGTGTTGGAAGGAGTGGTTTACAAGTTTGTGAGCCAAATCTTGTTCACTTTAAGAGTTTCTTCTTTTCTGTTGAAGTTGTCTAGGTGTTTGTGGATTTCAACGGCTTCCCTGTGCATTCTGACCTGATAGTTGTTGGCAAGGTTCAGAATTTCAGTGTTTTCAAATTTGATGTCTAGGACAGTTTATAACATGTTCTGCTATTGCTGATTTTTCTGGCTGACCCAGTCTGCAGTGTCTCTCATGTTCCTTGATTCATGTTATTCCTGATGGAGAACATACATACATAGCCCAAAAAAAACTCACAAAAAACTATGGATGCTGGCTGTGAAATCCTTCGACTTCACATTAAAAAAGAACAATGTATCATCTAGTCTGACCCTTAAAGAATGATATCAAGTTGAAAAATAGTGAATTACACAGAACAGTTCCTAGGAAAGGTCCACAAATCATAGACCAATGAACCACGAATTTCCAAGACTTGGGGCAGAGTTTTTTCCCCCAGTCCTTGCAGAATGACAAAAGGCTGAGAGAGTAAGGCCTCCAGGATGGAAAGTAGGAAAACAAAACAAAACATAGTTTAAGAAGTGAAAGATAGATGCAGAGGGACCATGCATGTAATCTACCCTAAGCCCATATTGGATCTTTTTAAAACAACAGTCTATGTATTTTTTTCTAACAAAGATATAGAACATTTATTGTGAGTCTATGCGTAAAAGAAGGAGACATGGGAGAGAAAGACTTTAAATCTATGTGTGTTTTAATCTGATGTTCAAATGACTTCGGTGAGCACAAGGATGGCTAAAGTTGTAAGTAATGCTAAACCTAATCCATAGGAATGTATAAACCAATATTTCAGCAAGAGGATTTCTTTGAGTGGGAGAATACTGGATTTGTTAGGTGCAGACAGATATAGATGACACCTGTAGAGCTTTAATACTCTGTTGATGGTAACTGTAAACCCACGTGTAGTCAGAAAATATGCAGACCTCAACACTGGTGAGTCTTGCAGTAGTTCTTTAGCTGAGCAGGCAACAGTGTCAGTTATTCAATTGGTTTCAAGAGCACAATCTCTCCCTTATATCCTCTGGCAGTTTAGTCATGCTTGAGACCAGTCACTAAACCAGTTGCTGACAGCCATGCTGAGTATGGGTGTAAATCTTATCATTGGTTTAGAGGAGCTTCAGAAAGCAGGTTTTGTTTGAAACAGTTTGACCTTAACCCAGTCCACTCACACAATCATGTAGCTTGGGAAAGATACCACACTAAGGGCCCTGTCTCCTTACCCCCAAATTCTCAAATTTGGTCTCAAATTCTATTTCCCTCTCTCCTAGTAAAATTCTGACATCTCACCATATTTTTCTTGAGCTGAGGATTGGATGTGTCAGTGAATATTGAGGGAATCCAGGTTTTACTCACCTTATATTGCTTATATTGTATAGGGAAGAAGCGTTAATCTTATACTAGAGTCAAAGAATCAGAAGGGAACCCGGGACCACCTAGTCCAACCTCCACTATGTAGGAATATACAGCTCATACTTCCTAGAAATGGTCATCCAATCTCAATTTAAAGGCTTCCAATGAAGGACAGTCCACCAACTTCAAGGCAGTGTACTTGACTGTCAAACAGCTTTTGCCATCAGAAGCTTTTACTAATGTTTGGATAGAATTTCTTCACTTGCAATTTGAATCCATTGGTTCATATCCAAGCTTCTGAAGCAAGACATTTGAGAAGGGACAGAATAAGGTGAGTTTTCATTTTTGAGGTTGTGTGCTTTCTCTGAGCTGATGGTCTCAGAGGGTTGGGCTTATTCTGTAAAAAGTGTGCCCCTGACTTGGTTGGGAACAACTCCAACAGCTGCTAGTTCTATATAGTTGTTGCCTTAATCTCTGGAGCTTGGTGAACAGGAAAACAGGTGTTTTGTGGAAGGTTTCATGGAGGAGGCTTGAAATGCTGCAACACTGTCTGTATATTGACAATGGACATGGATAGTCAAGGACCTGTTGCAGTGACCTTCAGCATCTGTACTATGCTTGTGTTCTTGACAGATGATCTGGAAGAGGCCTATACCTGCAGTAACTGAAAGTGGGTTGTACTGCTGGAAGAGAATGTTTGGCAGCATGAGGTGTGTATATCTACACTTTAGCTTATTAGGGAAGATGAAAACTTTTTTTGGAAATTGTGGACCAGACTTTTCTGAAAGAGCAAGACACAGGGGAGGCATCTAGGAACACAGGAGGCAACTACTTGGAAGAATGTGACACACAGAAGCAGAACTATCAGGAGACATGCTGTGACTTTGAAATGGCACAATTAATTCCAAACTCTCCCCTTAAACAGTGATTATGAGGTACAGGAGGAGGGAAAACAGCCTCTATCATCAAAGAGCATGGAGGTGACCTTGTAGGGTTATCTGTACATTACAGCTCCTGTTCTGTTGGGAACAGAAGCAGTGGTGTGCAGACATGGTAAAAGGTCTCGAGAGGTGTGCTGTCTCTGAGGGGTAAAGATCTGTGATATAACATAAAGGTGCAGATGCAGGACTGTGACCTCCCTGATTGAGTCCAGCCATCTGGCATGCAGTCTTCCTTTCTTTTTACAGCCTTCTACCTTTCCTAGCATTATTGTTTTTTTCGAATGTGCCATGCGTTTTCATGATAAGGCCAAAGTACGATATCCTCAGTTTCATCATCTGGGCTCCCAGGAAGAATTTCGGTTTGATCTTATCAGGGACCCATTCTTTGTCTTTTGGCTTATGGTGGCCCTAAGGCAAATCTATCACAGGGTTTTCTTGGAAAGTTTCTTCAGAGAAGATTTGCCAATGCCATCCTCTCGGGCTGAGAAACCATGACTTGCCCAAGGTCACCCAGTGTGTTTTCATGGCTGAGGGGGGGGATTTCAACCCTACTCTCCAGAGTCATAGTCCAGCACTCAAACCACTACACCACACTGGGTCCTATATATAAGAATAAGGTTGGGCTTTTTCCAGACTAAAAAATAAAAAACAGCCTTCCACTAAGCACTTGGACACCAGATGTGGACTCAGTTGTTCATTTTTAGTATTCTCTCCCTTAGGGGCCCATGTCCTTCAATAAGAAGGATGATGAAATAATAACCTGTGCCCCAAAGTCCTCTGGCTTCATACTCAAAGACGTATAGTCTCTTGAGAATGTTGAAGGATATATCTTGCAATATCATTTGTTCCTATGTGAATCAAAAGGAGTGGATAACATTTGGTGGGCTTGATGAGTCTTGTCAGCCTTCTTATTTAGAATCATGATTCTTAACCCCTGGAAGACAGCTCATTTCTGGAGACATCTTAGCAAGACCACACACCACTACCTCTGTTCTTCTCAGGAGAGAATTGCCTTCCACTACCATATGTTGCTTTCTTGTTTGGGAAATGATAGGAGCCATTTTTGAACTCTCTAAGGATTCAGGCTGTTGTCCCTGTTCCTGGGCCTCAGAATCACTAGTCAAGGGGAAAGCTGCCAAATACATATCTCCTATGTTTGGGAATTCCCCACCTACCTAGAAGCACCCTCTGTATTTTGCCCTTCCAGGACACTCTGCTCTACTCTGTCCAAAAAGGTGTCATTCTTCCTGATATGTCTGAGTGTATGGGCATCAAGGTGTTGCATCCTCTCTTCAAACTGTCCAACCCACTTGTACTTTCTGCAAGTAGAGCTCCTCATATCTTCAAGCAAGAGCACAAACACAGCAGAAATATTACAGCAGCTCACTGCAGCAGCTCCATAGCTATCCATGTCAAGCCATTGAAACAAGCAGTAGCACATCAATCTGGATCTCCCCCTCAAATTACCCTACTAAACATCCATTCAAAACACCTCAGTAGAGGAACTTTAAGAGCTTATTCATTGTTTTAGGCACCAAATACCTTGAGCTTGCCCTGGAGAGCAAGATTCCCAAGTCAAAAGGAGAAGAGCAGAGCTGAGGCTAAACCAAGGTAGATGGTGAAGTTTACCACTAGTTCTGAAAACTAGTTCTAATAAATACCTACCTTCCCCACCTACTATTGGAAAAAGACCTCTCCATTGCCTTAATCATCCCCTCCCTCAAAAGCAGAGATCATAATTCTGAAATCAGCGCAAGGTATTTTAAAAACATGACAAGATGAGTATAGGAAGCCCAGAATATGAAATAACTCTTGTGTTAGTCTTTTACAAAAGTATTTTAACATTGATTAAAGAAAGTGCTTGGAACAGCCCTTCAATCAGTCAGTTCATCCATCCATCCATCCATCCATCCATCCATCCATCCATCCATCCACAATCCTTGCTTTTTTTCCCCCCTTATTGGCTACTAGAACTCTCCATTGATGTTTAGCTGTTTTATTGCAGTTCAGAAAAGAGGTTATTTCTCCCCATGCTTATAATTTTAGCAAACTCCAGAATCCTGCTTCAAAGTTTTGCCTTTGAAAGACAATATGTGTTGTCCCAGCCAATATTATGTAACTATTTTTTTTAAAAAAAAAGAAGAAGAGTACATTTTATGTTCTCTTGTAAACCATTAGGAAGTAATTACAGCCACTTGTCCCTGGACATTTATTTATAAAATAGAAGCACTCTATCTTTTCAGCTTGGCAGGTACTTCAAATGCCAACTTAAAATGCTGCTGCTGTTGTTTTGGTAATTGCATAGCAACAAATGAACAACACACATTGTGCATATAAAAGGGAGATAGATGAAAATCCATCCAGACAACCAGATGATTCTGCTATCATTGGGTTGCCTGACTGTCTATATCATCCTAAAACAAATTTTACCATGTACAAAGTAGAGCTGTATAGTCAAACAATTGTACATCACCAAGCAAAAGGCCAAAAGATGAACATAGCACACTAAATAAGGCAAATTCCTAGGTATGCTTACTCAGAAATGAGGCCTAATGAGTTCACTGTGCCTTTCTCCCAGATAAGTATAGTAGGCCTTTGGCTGAGGTTTGGTTCCAGCAACCCCCATGGAAACCAAAATCTGTGGAAACTCAAGTCCCATTATATAAAATGAAATAATTAAATGGGGTCCTTTATGTACACTTGCAAAATCAAGTTGTTGTTTTTTAAATTTAAATATATATATTTTTTCAATCTGTGGATGGTTGAATCTGTGGATGCAGAAACTGTGGGTATGAAGGGACAGCTGTATTTATAGAATGGCAGCCTGAACAACCTGAATTTTACTTTTATGGTGAAGAGGGCCTGACTATAATCCTCTTGCTGTTACAAGAAAGCTTTGGGTATGACATCTGGGTTATCACAAGTAATGCTAGATATATGAGGAACAGCTTAAACATTAGAAGTCTTACATTATGGAAAGGGCACAATGGAATTCAGCACCATGAAATGCTCTTTTAAACTTAAACTAAAACTGAAAATGGATTCCCTTCCTTACTAAAATGGAAAGCACCAGCCACATTATATAAACCAAATATAATACCATTTGTATTCCCCAAGGAAATTCAGAGGAATATCACACCACCTGTTTTATTTAATTTACACCACTGAGGAGTGAAAAGGAGGAGAAATAGCACTGATACTTTGGGACCATGGCACCAGTCATGTGGCTCATGGTTCTGTTCTGATCAATTTTGATATTTTACTGGTTCAAGTGCCTTTAAAAGGAGCCAATGGGCTGTAATACTTTGAGTGCTGGACTAGGTTTCTGGCAAACCAGGGTTCAAATCTGTTCAGCCATGGAAACTATTGATGACCTTGGACAAGTCACAAACTGTTAGCTTTAGGGGAAGGCAATGGCAAAAATGTCGTGCCATGAAAACACTATGGCGGGTTACAAACCGCCACTTGGGACGTCCTCAGGACGTCCCAGTTTAAAAAAGGGGTGTCTCTTCCAGACGTCCCTACTCCTGTTACGGACTCTGTCCATAACAAATGGCGGCGGCCGTTCCACACGGCCGCTGCCATCTTGATGTAACGGACGCTGTGCGTCCGCACGTCGCGCGGTGCTAATGATGTCGCGAGTGTGCCATTGGGGCTTCGTGGTGTCATTAGCGCGCCGCCAGAAGAAGCTCCATTTTGGAGCTTCTTTTTTGCTCCGTAAGGGAGCTGTGCGGTTTGGCTGCGGCAGCTCCCTCACGGAGCAAACAGTGGCGGCGGCAGACCGCTGCAAAGCGGCGGTTTGTAACCCTCCTACGATTGGATCACAATAAGTCAGAATTTATTTGAAAGCACATAACAACAACAGGGGTCTTAAAATGATGGTTAAAACTGTGTACAAGTGATTTGCTTTCCAGAATTGCTTCATAATGAAGCAATGGTACACAGTTGCTTTGGGACTCTTTGTCCTCCTTCTTAATCAGTATGTGAATTATTCTCCATCTCAGAGTATTTGCAAATATTATGAAAATGCTCACATTTCCTGCTTATGGATTATATTATGCAGGTCTAGGACCACATGGTAACAGTAACCATTTATCAACAAAGTATTACAGTGCCCAAATGGACTTGAGTGTCCAAAAAAGTAATACCATTTTCAATTTTGAACTGAGATGTAGATCAGCATTTCTTTTCAATGTCTGATTGCAGCACATAAATATAAACTTGCTTCCCCAGACTTCAAAAGAAATTCTTATTGTTATCATATCTGGAAGTAATTTTTAAAGTATGCTTGGTATCTCCATCAGGACCAATGTAGTAATACACTGATCATTGTAACATTCAGATTTTCCTTTCTTTTTATAATACATTTGCTACAGTTGTAAAAAACCAGAAGACAAATAACTAGAAAAAAGTGAGGGGAATCCAGTGCTTTGTTTCCATGTATATTATTTGGTTAAATGAGAAAAAAGTATACTGTGTGATGTACAATTTAAGCTAAGCTACAAAGAAATTAGAAACCCAGATGTGGCCACAGAACCACTCCTTCATATTGAGATGAACCCCTTGAGGCAAGAGCAGGTCTCTGAAATCTACTCTGAAGTCATAGATCTCAAGTAGGTACTTGATTTTTTGATTTGGATCAGAAAACGGACTCCACTGCAGATGGTAAAGCTACTGACTTAGAGAACTGTGGCTGTTCAAAGGATAATTTATCCTGCTTTGTAGTGCTTGAAGCAATAAAGGAGGACTGAGAGTGATTGATAGCTGAAGTGAACTGGGGGTGCTTAATCATGTTCCCAGACAATTTACAGGACTTAGGCAAAAAAAAAAATGTTTCCTATGGAATAAATCTTGGAGGATGAAAGCTTTACGTGGGCAGATAGTCAAGAGAAGATTCATGCATCACTTATGACTACCACACATAAGCAATGTTGCAGGAATAGGTGTATCTCAACCTTGGGTTTTCTAGAGGTTGAATTTCTTCATCATGTTTAGTTAGTTTTTTGCAAGGGTCTTGCAAGTGGCAAAGGAGGGATGAAAGATACTTTGTATGGCCTTTAATCTCCTGACCAGGTGGATTCAATTCAGCCGTGTCACTGGTGAAACCTTTTGTTACTTGGTTGGTTTTTGAGAAGTCAGTTTGTAATTATGATTCTAGGCAGCTGAAAAAATAGACTTCACATTAATAGCTGACTATTAAGGTAGAGTATGTTGGCAGACTGGCATAAAACCAGCCATTAAAATTTAAAGTGGTTTTTGTTTTTTCATATCTTAAGTTTGCACAGTCTCTGAGATCTATGCCCATGTTTGCCACAGGTAGCCCCTGGACCCAAATTTTGCAGCCTTCCCAAACCTCCACCAATCCATCAAAGACCTCCTGAGCCCCTCCCATTTTTATAGGATCACCCCAAAATTGTGCCAAGACTCTGCCAAGTTTGTGCAAAAAATTTTCCACTGCCCCAGAATTTAATTTTGCCTCCATTTCTACCTCAAAAATGGTGACAGGAAGTGATGTGACATCACATCCTGCAATCATTTGGAGAATAAATGTAAGGAGATCAAGGTATTTTGACATGCTGAGATGGTGCAGCAATGGGAGGGCTGGGGCTGAAAAAATTACTCTGGCTCATTCATGGATGTTCAGACTTCATTTAGAGCAAGATAGGGAACAGAATCCCAGAACTGTGACTGATAAAACATCTTGTTGTATAGGCCTGGGCAGCACAGATCAGGGACTTGGGGGAGGCTCCCCAAGGAGTTGTCAATAATGTTTCTATAACAAAATGAGAAGGTGCAGTATCTAAAACTATAATAAGGAAAAGTTTAAGGAAATTAACATAGTACAGTCGTCCCTTCTTATACACTGATTTTTTTATACATGGATTCAAGCATACATGGTTTGAAAATGTTCCAAAAAAGTATTAATTTCAAATATCAAACCTTGATTTTCCATTTTTTTATAAGGGACACCATTTTGCTATGTCATTATATTTAATGGGACTTGAGCAATCACGGATTATGTTATACATGAGGGATCTTGGAACCAGCCCCAGTGTATAACAAGGGTTCACTGTAGAGCTGAGTGTTGGAGGAGAGTATGAGAATACATGGATGTTTTGTAATAGCATATATTTTTACTATATAGTGGATGCAGAAATTTTTCATTTCATAATGTAATTATTTTATGGAAAATTAATAAATATTATCTAAAAATAATAATAATGTTTCTACAACAGCAGCAGTGTAGAGGCTGGAAAAGCTTTTCACATGCCATGTCTACTATAAATGAGTATACATGGTAAGCAAGCCCAAATAGGAATGGCAGCAATTGCTGCAGCTGGTAAACATATTCTGTCAAACACAGTTGTCAAAAGAATGCATTCTTCTCTCACCTCACATCTGGGTTGTCATATATGACATGGTTTAGCCAGATTTTATCTAATTTGGTGGCTCACTGCACTCGTACCTGTCTTCACAATTAGCTCTCTGGAAGTAGTTCTGGCCTGCTTCTCTGACACAACAAGAGTGTTGCTATCACTGGATATCCACGCTGTACCCTGTGGCCACAGGCATAGTTTACAGGGCTCCCTGTGACCACAGACCTGCTCCCTGCGACCACAGACCTGCACCCTGGGGTGCACAGGGCTTCTCCTGCCCTCCAGCCGTGGCTGCTCCCTGTCCCTTCCCCACAGTGCTCAGGCCTTCTCCCAATCTCCTGGGGGCCTCAGGATCCTTCCTTCAAGGAATTCTCCCAGGGCCTTCAGGATCTCTTCCTTAAAGGTTTTTGAGGGGTTTCTCCAGCCCTCCCTGGTGGCCCGGGGCTGCTCCCCAGCCCTTCCCTGGGCCCCTGGGGCTGCTCCCTGGGGCATGCGTGACATCTCCAGCTGCATGCTCATGCTCTTGCATGCACTGGAAGTTGTACACCAGAAGTCTTACCCCCATAAGTCCTACCCCTGCCCCTTGATGGCTGCACCGGGTGACACCAACCCTAAGGATGCCACTGTTCTGTACTCCTAACTTGGCCTTTAAATATGGTTGTACTGAAAATGCCATCATTCCTGATGACTGGCTATGCTGCCTCAGGCTGTTGGAACTATAAGTGAAAAACATCTGAAATGTCACAGATGACCAGCCCTGGCTTACACTGATTTCCAGGAACAGCTCACAGTTTGGATCAGTCAGTAAAACAGTATATTCAAGTGCAAGTGATGGAAGAATGGTGAAGCATGTAAAAATACTTTTTCTCTTTCTTTCAGAAACAGACAAGTGAGAAAGAAAAGCATTCCTAATAAATGATTTTAAAAGTTATGCACAAACAACTGACTTGTTCATTAGGTGTAGCTCTTCCAGGAAACATGTTCCCTTCATTATTGGCTTTTCTTGTGGGAAATAAGGTTTGGCTTCTTGGGTTCTGGTTGACTCAAAGTCTTCTTATGTGTAATCCACTGCTCTTCAATTACAACATTTGTTACGTCCTGTTAGTCAGAATAAACTGCCCAAGACTAAACACCATGGTCAAATTATGTAGTCCGTGGATTTATTACAAACACCTACAAACAAGTGGAACATTATTCTAAACTGCCAAAGAATCCTTGTTTTTTCAGTGAGGGATACAAATATCTCTTCTGCTTTCTGTTAGCTCTCCTTCTTACTGGAACAGTACATTCTCTCTGCAGTGACTACCTGCATGTAAACATGAAAATGTGAAACTCCAGAGAATAGTCTGGATTCTCTTTTATGTAAAGTTCATTAGACTTGCTAAGACTATTGATGCCTGAGGCTAACATGACTTTTTGTTTTGTTGATGTGATAACTAATAGCTTAACCACAATCCAGTTAAAATGAAGAGCAGGATTTAAGTCAATTTACAACCCACTCCTGTGAACCGCAGTGGGAAAATAAATGATCCTCTGGTGTCAGGAATGGATCTTCACACAATCTCAGAATTAGCCACTATTGATTACGCTGCTGCCCTGCTGGGATTCCACAGTGCATCTTTCCTGGGATACAGACAAGTTTTATGCAAGGGTTTAGGGCACATATTAGCCCTGTGTGGGGCTTTTGTTTGTGTAATACCCTGCTTTTTTCATCAATGGGTTTGAAAGCATCCTTGGAGGGCTATATTCTCCACCATGTCCTGCCACCTTAAAAATTTAAGCTAATTTCTTTGTGTATTTTGATCAAAATGCCAGAGGCTGACTTCCAGCTCACATCATATTTAGAAAAAAGGTTTTCTTGGGACTAAAATGCTTGGAGGAATTATTAGTGAAGCTCTTCCCACATCCCCTATGGGGTTAAGAGGCATTTTAAGCAAATACAAAATGTAAACATTCAAACATTCAGAGCCTGGGGCCCAGAATAGCTTTGGGAGTCTATACAGAGCTCTGGGCCACATTTTCCTTTCACCTGGATTATTGACTCATACTGGACATTCAGTTGCTGTCTTGTGCTATAATGTAGTCACTGATGCAGTAACAAGTTGGACATGTAAGCAACTTGAAGCATTCTGATTTAAAAAAAAAGAAATTAAAAAGTATTTTTCAGTTACTTTTGAGATTTGGAAGGTTTACCTTTATAAATATAATGGTAACTAATTTCCTACCCCTTAGAAGTATAACTGCAACTAATTAGAATCATTGAGCTGGAAAAGACTACAAGGGCCATCAAATCTAAATCTCCGCCATGGAGGAACACACAATCAAAGCACCCCCAACAGATTACCATCCAACCTCTGTTTTAAAACTTTCAAAGAAGAAGAGTCCATCACACTCCAAGGCAGAGTATTCCACTGCCAAACAGCTCTTAATATCAGGAAGTTCTTCTTAATATTGAGGTGGAATCTCTTTTCCTGTAGTTTGAATCCATTACTCTGTGTCCTATTCTCTGAGCTTATGAAATTCATGGGATCACTGTAAATTGAAAGGAAACCTAAAGGCACACACATTACATTTATTAATATTGCTTTAACCATCAGCTTGTGTTGATAGTCAGTTTGGAGGACCAGTGAGGCACCATGAAGCTTTTTAAAGAGAGGCATTTTGCTTTCTTAGGTCTTTCTCTTTGGGAATATTAGTCAAAGTATCTCACATATCTCCATTTCCTATTGATTCTTCTGCCAAAACAGGGGAGAAGATTCATCTTGTTCTCTTTATGACTTGCCCACTGCTCAGAAGTAATTTCCCTGAGTTTTTTTGTGGGTTTTTCGGGCTATGAGTCCAATGAGGCTTGTTTCCAACTAAGTGTTCCTCATCTAGTCTTGATATGTTTTACAGTTTCAAATGAAAAAAGAAAGCAACTGATTCTTGGTGGATGTCATTTTCAAAGCATACCAAAATCTTGAAGCTCTATGATTTCTAATGAGCAGGTTGTTACAACTTTGGAGTAGTTGGGTGAGTAAGAAGAGAGTTAAAAATAGTTGATTTTAAACCTTAAAGTTGTTGCATTCCATTCCATAGAAATAAGACAACAGAGTGCAACCACAAAGGTTAAATATGTGCACAACTTCACTTGTTTTCATCTTTTATGGTTTTGTTGTTCTTCTACATCTTTAGATATTTATCAATACAAAAAAGAAATCTGCTAGTACTTTTTAAAAAACCCACAAAAAAGGAAATCTTTTGTAACTACACAGTGCCCTCTGGTGTTTCTCATACAGCAAAAATATTACTCTCCTTTCAAAGATAACAGAAATGAAACATCAACCCCTTGGTTCTAGGGATGGGGCACCTTTTTATATTTTATTTTTTGTTTCAGATTTTTTCACATCAGAACACAATCATCTTTCAGTTTTCATTCTTCTTTGAACTGTGTGATGCTGGTAAAAGTGCATACAAAATTGGGGAATAATATACTCAAAAGTATTAGGGAAAAGTGCTAACAAAAATACATAAGGGGAAATTGTGTACTGTACAAAAAAAATTGCATGAATGCTTGTACTTGAAAAATTCTCATTATTATTATTTTTAAAATAATCATCACTTGAGAAAATGGACAGAGCCAACGTATCCTTAGAAAAATGAAAATGTTATAGAAACAAAAAGAATTTTGTCCATTCCTAATTTATTTATATGTGTTTATACTTTGGTCATATGCTACTTCCTGGGAATGAAGTTGTCATGTATGAGTCCAATACGCAATGCATTGGCCCACTATGTGTAAGCTATTGGAAGGATTTCTAGCCTCTGAATCAACCATATAAATACACGACAAACCCTTTGAAATCCTTACCAGGCAGTAACTGACATGGGATGTATCCACACTGCAGAAATAAAGTAGTTTAATACCACTTTAACTGGCATGGTGCCATGCTGTGGAATCCTGGGATTTGTAGTTTGGTGAGGTATTCAGCCTGGTCTGTTAGAGAGTCCTTGTGCCTCACCAAAGAACAAATCCCAGGATTCTGTAGGATAGAGTTATGGCAGTTAAACTGGTGTCAAACTTGTTTATTTCTGTAGTGTGGATACAGCAACACTTTCCCTAAATTTTGTCCAAAGTGGAAATGGCTATTTATAATTATATTCAATAATAAAAGACCTGGTCCAAAAATACAAGAAACCCCAAGTTAGCTCATATAGGATAACTAGAGTGATTTTAAAAATTGCAATATTTTGTAGTTTCTGCTACACAGTTCTTTTAAAGTCCTCGTTTTGCATCTATATATTGTTGACCAGTTCTATCACAATGGCTCAATGGATATGAAACCCCAGACAGTGTAGACAATATTCAGGGAGAGAGAGATGGTCTGGATTGCTATAATACAGTTTTCTGTGACATCATCTGTAATTTCTTTTCAGGAAATCATGACTGCTGCCACACTGCAAAATTAATGCTGTTTGATGCTGTTTTAGCAGTCATGGTTCCATCCTATGGAAACTTGGGATTTATGGTTCATTGTGGCACCAGAGCTCTCTGACAGAGAAGGCCAAATATCTCACAAAGTGACAAATCCCAAAATTCCATAGCATTGAACCATGATAGTTAAAGTAGTGTCAGTTTGCATTACTTCTGCAGTGTAGATGTAACCCATGTTGATTAATAATAATAATAATAATAATAATAATAATAATAATAATAATAATAATAA
>NC_056522.1:73324516-73327954 GCF_019175285.1 Sceloporus undulatus | reverse complement strand
AATTTATTTTTACCCACCTTTCCAAAAAGATGATCAAGGCGGCTTACAAAGGATAAAAGCAGTTACAATGTAGTCTTTCTTCCAACATCTGTTTTTCATTGAGGATGTATAGCAGGCACAACACACAACACCCACCCTTTTGTGTTAGGTGAGATGACCAGTGGAATATTGGCTGAATAAAAAAATAATAGCCAGGGAATAAAATTTTGTGAGACAGATCTTCCCCTTTCAGATCCCTCTAGATATTGCTGCCTAGAAATCCCCCATCAAAACCCACTGTTGACCATGTTGACTGGGAATGATTAGTATTGTGAATATAATCTGGAAGACTCAGGTTGGGGAAATTCCATACATGTTTCACATTTGAAGCTTTACTTTGGGCCAAAAGATGACATATAAGTAGACTGAATATAATTTTATGAGGGCCTTTTAAACTGCTCCTTTTAGTGCCTGTGTTGTACTGTGTCTAAGGAGATCTGGGAAACTCTTATCTCTGAAACCTCATGGAGCACCTCTGTTCTGTGCAGGGAAGACTGAATTAGATGTTTGTGAGAAGTGTTCATTTCTGGGAGTTGTAGTTTTAAAAAGTAAATTTTGTAACCTCTGAATTTCTATAACAAGATTTTAAAAGCTCCCATTCTTATTTATTTATTTAAGAGAGAGCCAATGTGGTGCATTAGTTTGAGTCTTCAACTATGACTCTGGAGACCAGGGTTCGATTCCCAGCTCAGCCATAAAATCCACTGGGTGACCTTGAGAAAGTTACATGCTCTCAGCCTCAGGGGAAGGCAATGGCAAATCTCCTCTGAACAAATCTTGCCAAAAATACTCCATGACAGGTTCACCTTAGTGTCACCATATGTCAAAATGACTTGAAGGCACACAACAACAAACAAAATCCCATATAACACAATAAGGCTTATTGTCCAATAAGCATGCAAAGAACTAGGCTGCATGCACCCTTTGTATTCCTGGTTTAAAAGCAGCTGTGTGGTGCTCCCTATAAAAAACAGCCAGCTTGCTGAATATTTTCCTCCTCCCCTTTTTTCTTGTTTCCAAGAAATTAATATCTTGTTTCCAATAAAGTAACATCAATTTCCAGCATAGAGCTAGCAGTCATTTTGTTGTTAGTGCCTGAAACAGACTAATGAAAGTCTGCAGCAGAATTTAATCTTCTCATTAAAACTTAAAATGACATTTCTTTCTTTGGATTCCTTTGAAGAGAGAAAGTATTACACATCTCTATATCTAAATGATGTTCTTTTGTGAATCCTTTCATAAAATGCCTTCTGAAATGGCAACACACATTGATTTTCTTGGTGTTGGGATCAACCTTTTAGCTCACAAAAGCTCACTGAGGCTGCGGAAAAGGTATTTTTCAGCCAGCAGGTCTGCTGAAGCCCTGTTTTTAATATATGATTAATAGCATTATATTTAGGGCATTTTATGACATGGCTTTACATGACTCTGCTTACTTCATTTAGGACCTTGGTTGCTGTGTAACAAAGATGCCGTTCACTGGAATGGCCGGATTTATCATTTGTGGGGGGAAATATCATTGCCTGTAAATAGCAAAACACATTTACGGTGAATGTTATTTATGCGTTGCTCTGTAATTGACCTACAATGTGGCCGTTGAATTTCCAGGAAGTGTTTGCTGGGACGCAGGCAAGGTCATATTCACAAGGTGTCTGCTGGCACCTCATCAATTAGTGGGCAGAACAGGGTAACCCCATGGCTAGTGAATCATGTCTACTGACATTTGCTTGTGGCAACAGCTCAGATTCTCCATAGTTTGCGCCGCCTTGGTCAATCTATCTGTCCTTTACTAAGATTAAATGTTGGGGCCATTCCTGTAGGATATAAATGGAGTCAATTCTACATTCGTCCGCCCCTTCACAGACTTCACCACATGGGATTACAGTAGATCCATAAATAACTTGAATATATTCTGATTCAAAATTTGTTTTCCACCAGCTAATGTCAGGTTACCTTAGTCACTCTGTCAATATGTCTTTTTTGCTCTTTTAAAAATGGCAATGCCGGGGGGGAAA
This sequence comes from Sceloporus undulatus, assembly GCF_019175285.1. NCBI lineage: Eukaryota > Metazoa > Chordata > Lepidosauria > Squamata > Phrynosomatidae > Sceloporus > Sceloporus undulatus. The sequence goes on along the minus strand of NC_056522.1, from coordinate 73,325,900 downwards.
TATGCATCACACGCGTTTACCTCACCCCTTTACATGCCCTAAAACTTGATGAGGTGGAGGCTTGATACACCAAGGATGCTTCCATAAAGAGGTTTCATGATCAAATCACCCTGCCTTGCTCATCAAATTTTATGGAGAGTGCAGACAGCAGTGGCTTCCCTCTGTAACCTTCCTGTGTTCTTCTACTCTTTATTCCTTTATTATTTATTATTTAATCCCTGCCTTCCCCCAAAATAGTTAAGCAAGGAAATATGGAAGAATCATACAATCACTTTCTATTGGAAGTATTAGGAGCCATTTCTCTGGAAGTACTCCATATTATCTGGGATTTTCAATAGGTTATTTTATAGGAACTTTAATTTTTGAAAAGCTTAAAATATCTACCGAGTTTTATCTTCCACAATCTGATGGAATGATCAGTAGCCATGCTTATGATACTATTCCAGCATAACTGCAAGGCAATCAGTTGAAGATGGCTAATCTACTTGCTTGACTACTTTACAAAAACAAATTATATTCCTTTGTGCCCAAATACACAATACCAGGTCAGGTTGGTCCAGGCAAATATGTGATACAGATGTAAAAATATCCATGTTTCTGTGTACACTTGTAACTGAAAGCCCCAGATGGTTCAGAGTTTTCCCATCCCAGTCAAAGTACTTCATCTGCAGCTGGTTGCTTTTGTTTATAAATGAGCTGCAGTCACTTCTTAGAGTAAGAGAACACTGTTTCCAACTCCCCTTGGGGCTGGTATTCTGGGAAGGTACCATGAGAGTGCAAATAGAAATGAAAATTCCTCTCTACTGACTTTAATGCAGGATGAATTGATCTCATTGGAGATGCTTTTAGCCCCTAATATAAATCATGACTGAAATTTCAGAGAAACTAAAAGACCTATTTAAATTGTGGATTTAAATGAAGGTTTTCCTATTTGGAGCTTCATATATTTCCCCAACACACATATTTTCCCCAGACTAATGGGTTGTTCTAGCATTTTGATTTATAACTAAATAAAGGTGGGTTACAGACTGCCGCTTTGCGGCGGTCTCCCACCGCCGCCGCTTGCTCCATGAGGGAGCCGCAGCAGCCACACCGTGCGGCTCCCGCGCGGAGCAAAAAAGGAGCTCCAAAATGGAGCTCCTTCTTGCGGTGCCTCTATGACGTCGCGAGGCGCCGCTGGCGCATTCACGACATCATAGGCACCGCGACACGTCTGGACGCTATGCGTCCGATACGTAAACATGGCGGCCCCCATGTGGAAGGGGCGCCGCCATGTTGTACGTATGGAATACGTACTAGGGTTAGGGGGGTGCAGAAGCACCGCCTCTTCCTAACCCTAATACGTATTCCATACGTATTTTTTTGGCGGTCTGTAACCCGCCAA
>NC_056522.1:73315062-73324416 GCF_019175285.1 Sceloporus undulatus | reverse complement strand
AGGAGCCGCAGCAGCCACACCGTGCGGCTCCCGCGCGGAGCAAAAAAAGGAGCTCCAAAATGGAGCTCCTTCTTGCGGTGCCTCTATGACGTCGCGAGGCGCCGCTGGCGCATTCACGACATCATAGGCACCGCGACACGTCTGGACGCTATGCGTCCGATACGTAAACATGGCGGCCCCCATGTGGAAGGGGCGCCGCCATGTTGTACGTATGGAATACGTACTAGGGTTAGGGGGGTGCAGAAGCACCGCCTCTTCCTAACCCTAATACGTATTCCATACGTATTTTTTGGCGGTCTGTAACCCGCCAAAGTAATTATACAGCATAACTGAGCACTGTTGGTTGGGCTACCAGCATGCTTTTCTGTACTTCAAGAAAAGTACAAGTGGCACACAGTAGGCTGGGTGGGTTATTTATTTGTTTGTTACATTTATAGCTCCAATGAACTCCAATGAAACTTACATCCAATGAACTCCTCCTGATCAACAGTCAAACTACTAAACCATGCTGGGTCTCTTTAGTTAATTACTTGTATTTGGGTCTTTATTGTACAATGCCTTCTGTGCAGCACGAGTGGGCTTCTGCTCTGATGGGTGATCTACATTAGCAGAGAGATTCTAGATGCTGGAGTGCAAAAAAAGGAATAGCTGATTTACAAGACCATAGCCTGGGTTTATGATCTTGTAACTAGGGGGGAATCACATTTATGGCCATTAATGATGAAACGTGACACCAACCACCTACACCCTAAACCAGGAAGCAACCCAACCAAAGTTTCCAAAGCGCTATAGATCAAGTTGCTGGGAAATGATGACCATAGTGTTCTACTGCTCATGGAACACACTGAGACAAACAACTGTGGCAGGACTCTGAGGTGCCTCTCCAACTGCCTGTCTCAACATAGTCTACTACCAGAAGATTGCTGCTGTCATCATTCCCCAGCAAACTAATGTGCAGTACCTCAGAAACTCTTTGGTTGGGGTACTGCCTGGCTTCAAAGGTAGGTTTGTGAGTGGGAAGTGGCATTGGCAGATGTAGTGAAAATGATACAACTCCATCATCAAAGCTTCATCTGTTGATTTAGGATCTTGTCCAAACTTTGACCAGCCATGTTTCAAATCAAATGGTCATGACCTCACTTCTCAAAAACTCTGCTGTTTATTCTTTTGACACTGTGATGAAAGACTAGGTTACATTACTGGCCTCTTGCTCTTTATGTGAGATTTAGAGTTCACTCTCTAGAAAAGATCTTCAGTCTAGTGGGGGTGCAACACCCCTACCCCTCCAGAGCTGGAAGAGAGACCGGCATGCTTTACAAGATGGTCTCTATTTCAAGCAGGGTAAGGATAGAAATATCTATCTGATTGTCCCTCTGCCAGACATTTGCCCCTTTCCTCAGAGCTGGTATTTATGTACTGCAAGAAAGCCTCCTTGGGTCCAATTTAGATATCTTGCTGTGCTTTTGAAGCTGACATTTTCCCCTTCTGCAATAAAACTCTGCATCATCACTATAAGCAGGGATGGAATAGAGTTGCACTGTATTCTTGATAAAAGCAACCTGGGCTGCATGTATATTGCAAAAGTAATGCAGTTTAACACTGCATTAACTGCCAGGGCTCAATGCTATGGATTTCTGGGATTTGTAGTTTTATGAAATATTTACCTATCTCTGTCAGTGAACTCTGGTGTCACGACAAGCTACAATTCCCAGAACCCCATAGGATGTATCCATAACAGTTAAAGCACTGTCAAACTGCATTAATTCTGCAGTGTGTAAGCAGCCCAGGTAGAAGCTATTCACACTTACACAGATTCCTATCGGTTCACTGGGAAGTCTAATAGGATTTTTCATGACACCAGACAATGGAAACATATTGAAATATAATGGCTCAAATGCACACAGTTGAGGGGGGGGAACCACACTAAGCCACACTTTATTAATAGGGGAAAGTCACAATGTAGGTAAAATAAAGAAATGTGCACACTAGGTAAAATGTAAAATGTGCATAAATTTCCATCTGCCCCCCCCCCCACTCCTTCCCAAAGTCACACAAACTGATAAGAAGCAAGAATAGGAAGGAAATACAGCAGGAACACAACAAAACCGAGACAGGGCTTTTCACATTGGAATAAGCAAGAGATGAAGATGAAAATCTGAATCAGCTCCAGGAACTAGGTGTGGAGAAATCTACTCCATATATGCCTTCTTGTGGTGTGTCCTGCCACCTACTGGCTGTTTTGAACACCAAAATGTTTTTATCTCCTGGTGCTTTGTAAAAGAAATGCTTATAATTATCAATAAATAATTATCAAAAGAATAATAAGCAATTTAAAAACATATACATTAAAAAGCAAGAAATAAGAGTAGAAAACATTATTTAACATATCCATTGTAAAGCAAGAAATAAAAACAATAGAGAACACTCTTAAAAATTTTCTGTTTCAGGAGCAAAAGGTTTTTCGGGAGAATGGCCTTTAAAACAATATTCAAATACAGTAACAGCAAAATATAGACAGGTAGACACATATATAAATATATGCTTATATGTATCAGACTAATATTGTTGATGTTGTATTTCACAGCCTAAATAGTTTCATAACAGAGTATCTAGAGTAAGACTGGACACAATGTTGCTTATTTATTTATTGAATATTCCACATTTCTCCCAGCATGACAACAAAGGCAGCTAACTACAAGGTTAAAACAAAACACAGCTAAACACCTGATGAAATAAAAGTTAAACAACAATTAACTTGCTTAAGCACTTATAATTTATAACAGTCTAAAATAATTTTAAAGCATAACTATAAAAAGACAGTGCTTGAAAATCACTGAAAAACCCTTCTGTAAAACCAATTTTTCACCAAATTCCAGATTAAATTTAAAAATGAAGCTTTTACCTGCTGGAAAAAGAAAAGCAGAGAGGGGGCAGTTTAGTCTCCTATAGGAGGGAATATCCAACAGCTTGGAAACATTGAGAAAGTCCTTCTACATGTCCTCACCAGCCAGGCCTGGGACAGCTGTGGGACCGCGAGAAACCCCTCTCCTGAAGATCTTAAAGATTTGGACAGGTTCATAGAGGGAGATGTGGACTTTCAGATAAGCTACAGCTAAGCACTGAAGGATTATATAGTCGTAACCAGTATTTTGAGTTATGTCCAGAAACAAACTGGTAAGGAAACTGTTTGGGCAAGAGCACTATGCGTCCCTTGTTGTAACTTTTTACTTTAAAACTTTAGTATCATCAGATTTTTATTTTCATGTTGCTTTCAGTTTCTTGTACGCACTTGGGAGACCATTTTGGGGGAAATCGTCATTATTGTCATCGTCGTCACTGAGATTCTTACAAACTGAAATGATTACAATATAATTATGACAAACAAAAAGTCAACATTCAGATTGACAGGAAATGGAGGAAAATGTGTGGCACAAAAATACTGAATGAAAAAATTTCCAGAGCTGCTTCCAGAATAACATATACCAAATAGGCTGGAAATAAAGCAAAGATTAATTTTATTAGAATTTCCATTATTCATTATATCATCACTCCACCAGAGGGTGCTAATTACCTACATCACAGCATTACAACAAAATTGTATCTTTTTTCCTGCAAAAACGTTACAAATTTCACCCTCAATAACCAAAACAAATTTCATTTCACCCCTGCCTCCATCAATAAAGCATAACACTCTCCCTCTCTCACTCTCTCTCTTTCTCTTGATTAAAAATCTAAATATTGACTAACTGCACTCTCATTAAGGATCTAAATCTTCACTAACTTTATTCTCTTGTGGTAAAATGTACAAAAATTGTTCTCACTTTAAGATGTCATACCTTACAACTCTCCTGATTTGGCAGAAGCAGTTCTGATTAATCCCCCATCATCCCACTTTTCAGCTGTTTTTAAAACATCACAATTGAATGAAAAGAAGGTTACGAGGTGATAATAATATAATAATAATAATAATATTTATTTGTATACCGCCCTCTGGCAAACCAATCCGGGCGGTTAACAACAGTAAAATATAAAATATGACAATTAAAAACACTTTATCCCTCCCCCCCTTAAGACAGTATTAAACAGTATAACATATTAAAAACACAATATCAAGCGTAAAAACAGCAGTTAAAACTAAAAACCCTGATATCCCTCTGTTGATCCTCAACCATCACTAAGATGGGGCCATGGGAGGAATGAGGGAATCAGGGAACCTGGGCCGGGATGGTTAATCTGGAAAGGCCTGCCGGAAGAGATCCGTCTTGACCGCTTTTTTAAAGCTGTCTAATGATGTTATCTGACGGATCTCATCCGGCAGGTCGTTCCAGAGTTTGGGGGCGACAGCAGAGAACGCCCTCTGGGAGGTTGCCGCAAGCCTAGATTTTAGAGGCTGCAGTAAGTTCCTCCCAGAGGACCGGAGAGCGCGGGGAGGATTGTACGGGAGGAGGCGGTCTCTAAGATAGTTTGGACCCAAGCCATTTAGGGCTTTAAAGGTGATAACCAACACCTTGTACTGGGCCCGGAAGCTGATAGGCAGCCAGTGGAGGGACCTCAAAACCGGAGTAATGTGGTCCCTCCTAGATGTACCTGACACAAGCCTGGCTGCCATGTTTTGAACCAGCTGTAATTTCCGAGTCAAGCACAGGGGTAGCCCCATGTAGAGTGCATTACAGAAGTCAAGGTGTGAGGTTACCAGCACGTGCACAACCGTCTCGAGATCCCTTACTTCCAGAAAAGGGCGCAGCTGGCATATCAGCCGAAGCTGATAACAGGCACTCCTGACCGTCGCATTTACCTGATTTGTCATCAGGAGCGACGAGTCAAGGAGCACCCCCAGACTGCGAACACAGTCGCTGGAGGAGAGTGTGACCCCATCCAGGACTGGAGGTTGCAACTGGAGTGATATGATAGCCCTGTTCAAATATTTGAAGGGATGTCATATTGAGGAGGGAGCAAGCTTGTTTTCTGCTGCTCCAGAGAACAGGACCCAGAGCAATGGATGCAGGCTACAGGAAAAGAGATTCCACCTCAACTTCCTGACAGTAATAATAAATAATAATAATAAAATTTATTTATATATCGCTATTCCATGGATCATAGTGGTTTACAGCATAATAAAAACAATTTAAAAACACAATATACAATAAAATAGCAATATAAAACCAACAGTACAATTACAAGGCTGACAGGATGGAAAAAAGTCACATTCAGGGGGAGAAAAATAACACCAACGTTCATGGGGGGAATGCCTGACGAAAAAGGTAAGTCTTCAAGTTTTTCTTGAAAACATCAAGGGAAGTGGACATGCGGAGCTCATTAGGGAGTGCGTTCCAGAGTCTCGGGGCTGAGACAGAATAAGCCCTCCTCGTGACAGCGTAGCGGACATATGGAACCATCAACAGATGTCTTTCTCCTGATCTAAGAGTGCGGGGCGGACTATATGGGGAGAGGCGGTCCTCCAAGTACCCTCGGCCCAAGCCATATAGGGCTTTATAGGTGATAACCAACACCTTGTATTCGGCCCGGAAGCGAATAGGCAGCCAATGAAGATCTTTCAGAACAGGTGTTATATGGCTGGCCCTGGAACAACCAGTGACCAGCCTTGTTGCCATATTCTGCACTAACTGAAGCTTCCAAGATTGGTACAAGGGTTGCCCCATGTAAAGCGCATTACAGAAATCTAGTTGAGAGGTTACCAGAGCATGTACAACGGTTTCAAGGTCCCCCCCGGTCCAAGAGGGGTCGCAGTTGGCGTATCAGCCGAAGCTGATAACAGGTGCTCCTAACCGTCGCATCCACCTGAGATGTAAGGTGGAGCGACGAGTCAAGGAGCACCCCCAAACTGCGAACCGAGTCCTTCACAGGGAGCGTGACCCCATTCAGGACAGGGCTGTTTGACAGTGGAACAAACTCCCTTGGAGTGTAGTGGAGTCTCCTTCCTTAAAGGTCTTTAAACAGAGGCTGGATGGCCATCTGTCGGGGATGATTTGATTATGAGTTCCTGCATGAAAGGGGTTTGGACTGGATTGCCCTTGTGGTCTCTTCCAACTCTATGATTCTATAATTCTATAATTCTATGATTCTATGATTCATACCTCTCAATATTCATTGCAAGAATAAATATCCCTTTGAAAATTTACATATTTGGAGGTCTTATAGGGCATTTCAGAATAATGAAGTATGGCCAAAACAATGTGTATGCATTAAAATATGAGTGGCTGGAAGGTACACAACTGGAAAAAAATACATGCATATATGCTATACTCCACCTTTGGTATTGGTGGACTTACCTTTTGGGGATTCAAGCAGGTGGTGAGGAGATGGTGGACAAGGAGGAGGAAGAAGAGAGATGGAAGGAGGAAGAACTGGGAGGAAGAAGAGATGGGAGGGGGAGGAGAAAGAAGAAGAAGCAGAAGAAGAGGCAGGAGGAAGAGAAGGAAGAACTGGAAGGAGGAAAAGGTGAGAGGAAAAGGGAGAAGAGGCAGGAGGAAGAGGAAGCGGTGGTGGCAGCCACTAGCCTGCCCCCTGCCCACTGCTAGTGACAGCCAGGACAGAAAGGCAGAGAGAGGAAGGAAGGAAGGAAGGAAGGAAGGAAGGAAGGAAGGAACGAACGAAGGAAGGAAGAGTCTCATTGTCTCCAATGGTGGTGTGGCCACATAGCCAGACCTCCATTGGGAACAATGCCGAGTAGAGCATCCACAGATTTTCGTATCCACAGGGGGATCCGAAATGGATCCCCCACAGATACTGAGGGCCGACTGTAGAGTCAATGGGGGGAGGAATGTATAAATTTGGTTAAATGCATAAAGAAATTTGAACATTAGGAAAATGCTTGGGAATTGAACAAAATTTCATATGGGGGAAAACACCTTGCCACTTCACTGAATTTTACAACTTGATCCAAAACAAGAAAAAGATGAAAAAGCAGGTGAAATTTCGAAAAAGGGAGCAAAACACGGGGAGATTTTTTTACATCAGTAATGCACTGGGTATTATTCATTATATTGTATTTGAAATCTTTCTTGTTGGGTATAACACTAAAATAATTCATAACATAATAAATAACAATAATTGATTGATTTTATGACTGACTCTATTTATTACAGTAATAACAAAAGCAGTACTATTAATGCCAAGTTTCAGCAAAATTACAATGGAGCCTTGCTTTATGTGGGGATCTGTTCCGGACCCCCCATGTAGGAAAATACCATGTAAGCTAGAATGGGGCCTGTGCTTGTGGTGGCATGGCATGCGCGCACCATGGGTGTGCACGATTCAGTAGATTGCAGCGCAGCTTCCACGTAAACCAGATGCCACATATGGCACACCCATGTATGGAGCAGGCACCCTGTATTGTTCTATCGCTCTAAAAACAGCATTAACAAAAGGTTTGGCCTTTTGAGGGCAAAGAAAGATGGCTGTAATTTTTGAGAAGATTGTGTCAGTAAAAGCAAACTTAAGAGGTTGATTTATAAATCAATATGCTTAATCCTTTCATAGTCTAACACTTTCTCTGGTTGGCATGCTAAGGAAGCAGGATAGGGAAGTGGTCTGAGGTTGATACAAAATGTAAAGTATATTAACCAGACCCCTAAATAGAAACAGGTTGTTATTATACCTGTTCAAATGCTAATGTCTTTTCAAGTCAGTCGACATTCAGAAAGGAAAACCTAATAACCTTGCTCATTATAGTCTTAAAGCATGAAGCCAAAAGAGAGTTAATTTTAGCCTTATTTAGGTATTCTAACCAGTATGGAAGTAAACTTGTGAAGCAAATGAGCATCCTTCTTCCATCACTGTTTCTATCACTTGAACATGTAGGGGTTGGGTTTCTGAATGGGAAGATCTTTTTAGTCCCTAAAGGCTCTCACTACTCTTATAAGGTACAAAATCTCAGAGAGAACTTCTACATGTGGAGAGCATGAGGTTGTTTTGACAGGTGTACTTTAATTTGCTTAGAATGCCCGAATTGGGCTTTTATGTTTGCAAGATAAGCAAGTGCAAAATTACACATTTACCTCATTTACAGTAACACTTCCTCCCTTATACAACCATAATACAAATGCTTTACTGCTAGCATTGCTTCCTTTGAAAAATGCCTGCAGGGCAAGTCATTCTCATATTCTTACTTAAAATTAGAAAAGGGAGTCAGCACACTATGGGAGAAGCAATACCACCATCCTCAAAGGAGAGAGAGAAACTTATCACACTAGGGAGATCCTGCTGAAAAACAGGATTTAAACTAGATTTGATATTTTTTTTTAAAAAAAAGTGAATGCAGGAAGTTTATCACACATAATGACCCCCAAAGTGATACAATGCGAAGTTAAACTGAATGTAAAGCAGAGAAAACTGGCAGCTTTTTACTTTTGGGAAGTTCCAAAAGTAAAAAGCTGCCAGTTTTCTCTGTTTTCAGTTTAACTTCAGATTATTTCACTTTAACTGCGACATCATCTGATAAACTTCCCACAATTGCAGGGTTTTTGTTTTGTTTTCTTTTTTGCTTTAAATCTCTTTTATTGTTTTTTTTTTTGTGGGTTTTTCGGGCTATGTGGCCATGTTACAAAAAAGTTTCTTCCTGATGTTTCGCCAGCATCTGTGGCTGGCATCTTCAGAGAATGCTTTGCCTGGAAAAGTTGGGTGTATATATACTGTGTGAGCCTGGGAATGGAGGAGTGATCACCCAGTTTCACTGTGAGTATGCAATAGCATGAATGTTAGTGCTTTTGAACATCTCAGCGGCTTTCGATACCATTGACCACAGTATCCCTCTGGAATGCCTGAGGGAGTTGAGTATCGGAGGCACTGTGCTCCAGTGGTTCCGTTCCTACCTCTCGGGTAGATTCCAGATGGTGCAGCTGGGGGACGTTTGCTCCAATAAGAGGGCCCTTACATCTGGCGTCCCTCAAGGAGCGATTCTGTCCCCCATGCTATTTAACATTTACATGAAACCACTGGGAGAGATCATCCAGAGACACGGGGCGAGGTGTTATCAGTACGCTGATGACACCCAAATATGTATCTCTGTGTCCCCGACTGAGGCAGTAACTAGGGATGGCATCTCTCCTCTTAATTCCTGCCTGGAGTCGGTAATGGGCTGGATGAGAGAAAACAGACTCAGCTTGAATCCAGAGAAAATGGAAGTACTCGTGATAGGTTCCCCGGGCCCGGGGAAGGAAATTTGTCCACCTGTCCTGAATGTGGTCACGCTCCCCTTGAAGGACTCTGTTCGCAGTCTGGGGGTGCTCCTGGACTCGTCGCTCCACCTTACATCTCAGGTGGATGCGACGGTCAGGAGCACCTGTTATCAACTTCGGCTGATACACCAGCTGCGACCCTACCTGGGCCGGGGGG
>NC_056522.1:73227825-73315037 GCF_019175285.1 Sceloporus undulatus | reverse complement strand
GGGATTCCACAGTGCATCTTCCTGGGATCAGACAAGTTTTATCAATGGTTTAGGCACATATTAGCCCTGTGTGGGGCTTTTGTTTGTTAATACCTGCTTTTTTCATCAATGGGTTTGAAAGCTCCTTGGAGGGCTATATTCTCCACCATGTCCTGCCACCTTAAAAATTTAAGCTTATTCTTTGTGTATTTTGATCAAAGCCAGAAGGCTGACTTCCAGCTCACATCATATTTAGAAAAAAAGGTTTTCTTGGGACTAAAATTGCTTGGAGGAATTATTAGTGAAGCTCTTCCACATCCCCTATGGGTTAAGAGGCATTTTAAGCAAATACAAAATGAAAATTCAAACATTCAGAGCCTGGGGCCCAGAATAGCGTTTGGGAGTCTATACAGAAAGCCGGGCCACTTTTCCTTTCACCTGGAGTATTGACTCATACTGGACATTCAGTTTGCTGTTTGTGCTATATAGAATCACTGATGCAGTACAAGTTGGCATGTAAGCAACTGAAAGCATTCTGATTTAAAAAAAAAAGAAATTAAAAAGTATTTTTCAGTTACTTTTGAGATATGGAAGGTTTTACCTTTAAATATAATGGTAACTAATTTCCTACCCCTTAGAAGTATAACTGCAACTACTTAGAATAATTGAGCTGGAAGACTACAAGGGCCATCCAATCTAAATCTCCGCCAGGAGGAACACACAATCAAAGCACCCCCAAACAGATTACCATCCAACCTCTGTTTAAACTCTCCAAAGAGAGAGTCCTCCACTCCAAGGCAGAGTATTCCACTGCCAAACAGCTCTTATATAGGAGTTCTTCTTAATATTAGGTGGAATCTCTTTCCTGTAGTTTTGAAATCCATTGCTCTGTGTCCTATTCTTGCAGCTTATGAAATTCATGGGTCACTGTAAATTGAAAGGAAACCTAAAGGCACACACATACATTTTTAATATTGCTTTAACCATCAGCTGTGTTGATAGTCCAGTTTGGAGGACCAGTGAGGCACCATAAGCTTTTTTAAAGAGAGGCATTTGCTTCTTAGGTCTTTCTCTTTGGGAATATTAGTCAAAATATCTCACATATCTCCATTTCCTATTGATTCTTCTGCCAAACAGGGAGAAGATTCATCTTGTTCCTTTATGACTTGCCCACTGCTCAGAAGTATTTTCCCTGAGTTTTTTTGGTGGGTTTTTTCGGGCTTGAGTCCAATGAGGCTTGTTTCCAACTAAGTGTCCTCATCTAGTCTTTGATATGTTTTACAGTTTCAAATGAAAAAAAAAGCAACTGATTCTTGGTGGATGTCATTTCACAAAATACAAAATCTTGAAGCTCTATGATTTCTAATGAGCAGGTGTTACAACTTTGGAGTAGTTGGGTGAGTAAGAAGGAGTTAAAAATAGTTTTTTTAAAACCTTAAAGTTGTTGCATTCACTCCATAGAAATAAGACACACGAGTGTAACCACCAAGGTTAAATTGTGCACAACTTCACTTGTTTTCATCTTTATGGTTTGTTGTTCTTCTACATCTTTAGATATTTATCAATACAAAAAAGAAATCTGCTATTACTTTTTAAAAACCCACAAAAAGGAAATCTTTTGTAACTACACAGTGCCCTACTGGTGTTTTCTCATATAGCAAAAATATTACTCTCCTTTCAAAGATAACAGAAATGAACATCAACCCCTTGGTTCTAGGGATGGGGCACCTTTTTATATTTTATTTTTGGTTCAGATTTTTTCACATCAGAACACATCATCTTTCAGTTTTCATTCTCTTTGAACTGTGTGATGCTGGTAAAAGTGCATCAAAATTGGGGAATAATTATACTCAAAAGTATTAGGGAAAAGTGCTACAAAAAATACACAAGGGGAAATTGGTGTACAAAAAAAATTGCATGAATGCTGTTACTTGAAAAATTCTCATTATTATTATTTTAAAATATCATCACATTGAGAAAATGACAGGAGCCAACGTATCCTTAGAAAAATGAAAATGTTATAGAAAACAAAAGAATTGTCCATTCCTAATTTATTATATGTGTTTATACTGTTGGTCATATGCTACTTCTGGGAATGATGTTGTCATGTATGAGTCCAATACGCAATGCATTGGCCCACTATGTGTAAGCTATTGGGAAGGATTTCTAGCCTCTGAATCAACCATATAATACACGACAAAACCCTTTGAAATCCTTACCAGGCAGTAACTGACATGGGATGTATCCACACTGCAGAAAATAAAGTAGTTTAATACCACTTTAACTGGCATGGTTGCCATGCTGTGGAATCCTTGGGATTTGTAGTTTGGTGAGGTATTCACGCCTGGTCTGTTAGAGAGTCCTTGTTGCCTCACCAAAGAACAAACCCAGGATTCTGTAGGATAGAGTTATGGCAGTAAACTGGTGTCAACTTGTTTATTTCTGTAGTGTGGATACAGCAAACACTTTCCCTAAATTTGTCCAAAGTGGAAATGGCTATTTTAATTATGTTCAATAATAAAAGACCTGGTCCAAAAATACAAGAAACCCCAAGTTAGCTATCATAGGATAAACTAGAGTGATTTTAAAATTGCAATATATTTGTAGTTTCTGCTACACGTTACTTTTAAAGTCCTCGTTTGCATCTATATATTGTTGACCAGTTCTATCACAATGGCTCAATGGATCTGAAACCCCAGACAGTGTGAGACATATTCAGGGAGAGAGAGATGGTCTGGATTGCTATAATACAGTTTCCTGTGACAATCTGTAATTTATAATAAGTTAATACAGTTTTCCTGTGACATCATCTGTAAATTTCTTTTCAGAAAATCAGGACTGCTGCCACACTGCAAAATTAATGCGTTTGATGCTGTTTTAATGGTTCATTGTGGCACCAAGCTCTCTGACAGAGAAGGCCAAATATCTCACAAAGTGACATCCCAAAATCCCATAGCATTGAACATGATGTTAAAGCAGTGTCACGTTTGCATTACTTCTGCAGTGGAAGATGTAACCCATGTTGATTAATAATAAATAAATAATAATAAAATAATAATAATAAGTATATAATAAAAATTTTATTTTTACCCACACCTTTCCAAAAAGATATCAGCGCGGCTTACAAAGGATAAAAGCAGTTACAATGTAGTCTTTCCTTCCAACATCTGTTTTTCATTGGAGGATGTATAGCAGGCACAACACACAACACCCCACCCTTTGTGTTAGGTGAGAGACCAGTGGAATATTGGCTGCATAAAAAAAATAATAGCCAGGGAATAAAATTTTGTGAGACAGATCTTCCCCTTTCAGATCCCCTCTAGATATTGCTGCCTAGAATCCCCCATCAAAACCCACTATTGACCATAGTTGACTGGGAATGATTGTATTGTGAATAATACTCTGGAAGACTCAGGTTGGGGAATTCATATAGTGTTCACATTTGAAACTTTACTTTTGGCCAAAAGATGACATATAAGTAGACTGAATACTAATTTTATGAGGGCCTTTTAAACTGCTCCTTTTAGTGCCTGTGTTGTACTGTGTCTAAGGGATCTGGGAAACTCTTATCTCTGAAACCTCATGGAGCACCTCTGTCTGTGCAGGGAAGACGAATTGAGTTTGTGAGAAGTGTTCATTTCTGGGAGTTGTAGTTTTAAAAAGTAAATTTTGTAACCTCTGAATTTCTAAACAAGATTTAAAAGCTCCCATTCTATTTATTATTTAGCAGAGAGAGCCATGTGGTGCATTAGTTGAGTCTTCACCTATGACTCTGGAGACCAGGGTTCGATTCCCAGCTCAGCCATAAATCCACTGGGTGACCTTGAGAAAGTTACATGCTCCTCAGCCTCAGGGAGGCAATGGCAATCTCCTCTGAACAAATCTTGCCAAAAATACTCCATACAGGTTCACCTAGTGTACACCATATGTCAAAATGACTTGAAGGCACACAACAACAAAAAAATCCCATATAAACACAATAAGGCTTATTGTCCAATAAGCTGCAAAGAATAGGCTGCATGCAACCTTGTTATTCCTGGTTAAAAGCAGCTGTGTGGTGCTCCCTATAAAAAATAGCCAGCTTGCTGAATATTTCCTCCCTCCCCTTTTTTCTTGTTTCCAAGAAATTAATATTTGTTTCCATAAAGTAACATCAATTTCCACATAGAGCTAGCAGTCATTTTGTTGTTAGTGCCTGAAAAACGATAATGAAAGTCTGCAGCAGATTTAATCTTCTCATTAAAACTTAAAATGACATCTTTCTTTGGATTCCTTTGAAGAGAGAAAGTTCATTACACACCTCTATATCTAAATGATGTTTCTTTTGTGATCCTTTCATAAAATGCCTTCTGAATGGCAACACACATTGATTTTCCTTGGTTTTGGGATCAACCCTTTTAGCTCACAAAAGCTCACTGAGGCTGCGGAAAAGGTATTTTCAGCCAGCAGGTCTGGCTGAAGCCCTGTTTTAAATATATGTAATAGCATTATATTTAGGGCATTTTATGACATGGCTTTACATGACTCTGCTTACTTCATTTAGGACCTTGGTTGCTGTGTAACAAAGATGCCGTTCACTGGAATGGCCGGATTATCATTTGTGGGGGGAAATATCATGCCTGTAAATAGCAAAACACATTTACGGGGAAGGTTATTTATGCGTTCTCTGTAATTGACCTACAATGTGGCCGTTGAATTTCCAGGAAGTGTTTGCTGGGACGCAGGCAAGTCATTCACAAGGTGTCTGCTGCACCGTCATCAATAGGGGCAGACAGGGTAACCCCATGGCTAGTGAATCATGTCTACTGACATTTGCTTGTGGCAACAGCTCAGATTCTCCATAGTTTGCGCCGCCTTGGTCAATCATCTGTCCTTTACTAAGATAAATGTTTGGGGCCATCCTGTAGGATATAATGGAGTCAATTCTACAATTCGTCCGCCCTTCACAGACTTCACCACATGGGATTACAGTAGATCCCATAATAACTTGAATTATTCTGATTCAAAATTGTTTTCCACCAGCTAATGTCAGGTTACCTCGTCACTCTGTCATATGTCTTTTTGCTCTTTTAAAATGGCAATCGTCAGGGGGAAATATGCATCACACGCGTTTACCTCACCCTTTACATGCCTAAAACTTGATGAGGTGGAGGCTTGATACACCAAGGATGCGTTCATAAAGAGGTTCTGATCAAATCACCCTGCTTGCTCATCAATTTTAGGAGGTGCAGACAGCAGTGGCTTCCCTCTACCCTTCCTGTGTTCTCTCTCTTTATTCCTTTATTATTTATTATTTATCCCTGCCTTCCCCAATAGTTAAGCCAGGAAATGGGAAGAATCATACAATCACTTTCTATTGGAAGTATTAGGAGCCATTTGCACTGGAATACTCCATATTATCTGGGATTTTTCAATAGGTATTTTATAGGAATTTTAATTTTTGAAAAGCTTAAAATATCTACCGAGTTTTATCTTCCACAATCGGATGGAATGATCAGTAGCCATGCTTGATACTATCCAGCAAACTGCAAAAGGCAATCGGGTGAAGATGGCTAACTACTTGCTGTGACTACTTTACAAAAACAAATTATATTGCCTTGTGCCCAAATACACAATACCAGGTCAGGTTGGTCCAGGCAAATATGTGATACAGATGTAAAAATATCCATGTTTCGTGTACACTGTAATGAAAGCCCAGATGGTTCAGATTTCCCATCCCAGTCAAAGTCTTTCATCTGCAGCTGGTTGCTTTTGGTTATAAATGAGCTGCAGTCACTTCTAGAGTAAGAGAACACTGTTTCCAACTCCCCTTGGGGCTGGTAGTCTGGAAGGTACCATGAGAGTGCAAATAGAATGAAAAATTCCTCTCTACTGACTTTAATGCAGGATGAATTGATCTCATTGGAGGTGCTTTTAGCCCCTAATATAAATCATGACTGAAATTTTCAGAGAAACGAAAAGACCTATTTAATGTGGATTTAAATGAAGGTTTTCCCATTTGAGCGTCATATATTTCCCCAACACACATTTTTCCCCAGACTAATGGGTTGTTTCTAGCATTTTGATTTATAACTAAATAAAGGTGGGTTACAGACTGCCGCTTTGCGGCGGTCTGCCGCCGCCGCGCTTGCTCCCGTGAGGGAGCCGCAGCAGCCACACCGTGCGGCTCCCGCGCAGAGCAAAAAGGAGCTCCAAATGGGGCTCCTCTTGCGGTGCCTCTATGACTCGCGAGGCGCTGCTGGCGCATTCACGACATCATAGGCGCCGTGACAAACGTCTGGACGCTATGCGTCCGATACGTAAACAGGCGGCCCCCAGTGGAAGGGGCGCAGCCATGTTGTACGTATGGAATACGTACTAGGGTTAGGGGGGTGCAGAAGCACCGCCTCTTCCAACCCTAATACGTATTCCATACGTATTTTTTGGCGGTCTGTAACCCGCCAAAGTAATTATACAGCATAACTGACACTGTTGGTTGGGCTACCAGCATGCTTTTCTTGTACTTCAAGAAAATACAAGTGGCACACAGTAGGCTGGGTGGGTTATTTATTTGTTTGTTACATTTATAGCTCCAATGAACTCCAATGAAACTTACATCCAATGAACTCCTCCTGATCAACAGTCAAACTACTACACCATGTTGGGTCTCTTTAGTTAATACTTGTATTTGGGTCTTTATTGTACATGCCTTCTGTCAGCACGAGTGGGCTTTGCGCTGATGGTGATCTACATTAGCAGAGAGATTCTAGATGCTGGGTGCAAAAAAGGAATAGCTGATTTCAAGACCATAGCCTGGGTTTATGACTTGTAACTAGGGGGAATCACATTTATGATGGCCATTAATGATGAACGTGCACCAACCACCTACACCCTAAACCAGGAAGCAACCCACCAAAGTTTCCAAAGCGCTATAGATCAAGTTGCTGGGAAATGATGACCATAGTGTCTACTGCTCATGGAACACACTGAGACAAACAACTGTGGCAGGACTCTGAGGTGCCCTCCCAACTGCCTGTCTCAACATAGTCTACTACCAGAGATTGCTGCTGTCATCATTCCCAGCAACCTAATGTGCAGTACCTCAGAACTCTTTGGTTGGGGGTACTGCCTGGCTTCAAAGGTAGGTTGTGAGTGGGGAGTGGCATTGGCAGATGTAGTGAAAATGATACAACTCCATCATCAAAGCTTCATCTGTTGATTTAGGATCTTGTCCAAACTTTGACCAGCCATGTTTCAAATCAAATGGTCATGACCTCACTTTCAAAAACTCTGCTGTTTATTCTTTTGACACTGTGATGAAAGACTAGGTTACATTACTGGCCTCTTGCTCTTTATTGAGATTTGAGTTCACTCTCTAGAAAGATCTTCAGTCTAGTGGGGGTGCAACACCCCTACCCCTCCAGAGCTGGAAGAGAGACTGGCATGCTTTACAAGATGGTCTCTATTTCAAGCAGGGAAGGATAGAATATCTATCTGATTGTCCCTCTGCCAGACATTTGCCCTTTCTCAAGGCTGGTATTTATGTACTGCAAGAAAGCCTCCTTGGTCCAATTTAGATATCTTGCTGTGCTTTTGAAGCTGACATTTTCCCCTTCTGCAATAAAACTCTGCATCATCACTATAAGCAGGGATGGAATAGAGTTGCACTGTATTCTTGATAAAGCAACCTGGGCTGCATGTATATTGCAAAGTAATGCAGTTTAACACTGCATTAACTGCCAGGGCTCAATGCTATGGAATTCTGGGATTTGTAGTTTTATGAATATTTACCTATCTCTGTCAGTGAACTCTGGTGTCACGACAAGCTACAATTCCCAGAATCCCATAGGATGTATCCATAACAGTTAAAGCACTGTCAACTGCATTATTCTGCAGTGTGTAAGCGCCCCAGGTAGAAGCTATTCACACTTACACAGTTCCTATCGGTTCACTGGGAAGTCTAATAGGATTTTTCATGACACCAGACAATGGAAACATATTGAAATATAATGGCTCAAATGCACACAGTTGAGGGGGGGGGGGACCACACTAAGCCACACTTTATGTAGGGGAAAGTCACAATGTAGGTAAAAAAAGAAATGTGCACACTAGGTAAAATGTAAAATGTGCATAAATTTCCATCTGCCCCCCCCCCCCACTCCTTCCCAAAGTCACACAACTGATAAGAAGGAAGAATAGGAAGGAAACAGCAGGAACACAACAAAACCGAGACAGGGCTTTTCCACATTGGAATAAGCAAGAGATGAAGATGAAAATCTGAATCAGCTCCAGGAACTAGGTGTGGAGAAATCTACTCCATTATGCCTTCTTGTGGTGTGTCCTGCCACCTACTGGCTGTTTTGAACACCAAAATGGTTTTATCTCCTGGTGCTTTGTAAAAGAAATGCTTATAATTATCAATAAATAATTATCAAAAGAATAATAAGCAATTTAAAAACATATACATTAAAAGCAGAAATAAAAAGAGTCGAAAACATTATTTAACATATCCATTGTAAAGCAAGAAATAAAAACAATAGAGAACACTCTTAAAAATTTTCTGTTTCAGGAGCAAAGGTTTTTCGGGAGAATGGCCTTAAAACAATATTCAAATAACAGCAAAAATATAGACAGGTAGACACATATATAAATATATGCTTATATGTATCAGACTATATTGTTGATGTTGTATTCACAGCCTAAATAGTTTCATAACAGGTATCTAGAGTAAGACTGGACACAATGTTGCTTATTTATTTATGACTATTCCACATTTCTCCCAGCATGGCAACAAAGGCAGCTACTACAAGGTTAAAACAAAACACAGCTAAACACCTGATGAATAAAAGTTAACAACAATTAACTTGTTAAGCACTTATAATTTATAACAGTCTAAAATAATTTTAAGCATAACTATAAAAGACAGTGCTGAAAATCACTGAGAAACCCTTCTGTAAAACCAATTTTTCACCAAATTCCAGTTTAAATTTAAAAATGAAGCTTTTACCTGCTGGAAAAAGAAAAGCAGAGAGAGGGGCAGTTTAGTCTCCTATAGGAGGCAATATCCAACAGCTTGGAAACATTGAGAAAGTCCTTCTCATGTCCTCACCCCAGGCCTGGGAAGCTGTGGGACCGCGGAAAACCCCTCTCCTGAAGATCTTAAAGATTTGGACAGGTTCATAGAGGGAGATGTGGACTTTCAGATAAGCTACAGCTAAGCACTGAAGGATTATATAGTCGTAACCAGTATTTTGAGTTATGTCCAGAAACAAACTGGTAAGGAAACTGTTTGGGCAAGAGCACTATGCGTCCCTTGTTGTAACTTTTTACTTAAAACTTTAGTATCATCAGATTTTTATTTTCATGTTGCTTTCAGTTTCTTGTACGCACTTGGGAGACCATTTTGGGGGAAATCGTCATTATGTCATCGTCGTCACTGAGATTCTTACAAACTGAAATGATTACAATATAATTATGACAAAAAAGTCAACATTCAGATTGACAGAAATGGGAAAATGTGTGGCACAAATACTGAATGAAAAATTTCCAGAGCTGCTTCCAGAATAACATATACCAAATAGGCTGGAAATAAAGCAAAGATTAATTTATTAGAATTCCATTATTCATATTCATCACTCCACCAGAGGGTGCTAATTACCTACATCACAGCATTACAACAAAAATTGTATCTTTTTTCCTGCAAAAACGTTACAAATTTCACCCTCAATAACCAAAAACAAATTTCATTTCACCCCTGCCTCCATCAATAAAGCATAACACTCTCCCTCTCTCACTCTCTCTCTCTCTCTTGATTAAAAATCTAAAATATTGACTAACTGCACTCTCCTTAAGGATCAAATCTTCACTAACTTTATTCTCTTGTGGTAAAATGTACAAAAATTGTTCTCACTTTAAGATGTCATACCTTACAACTCTCCTGATTTGGCAGAAGCAGTTCTGATTAATCCCCCATCATCCACTTTTCAGCTGTTTTTAAAACATCACATGAATGAAAAGAGGTTACGAGTATATAATATAATAATAATAATATTTATTTGTTATACCGCCCTCTGGCAACCAATCCGGCGGTTAACAACAGAAAATAAAAATATGACAATTAAAACACTTTATCCTCCCCCCCTTAAACAGTATTAAACAGTATAACATATAAAAAAACACAATATCAAGCGTAAAAACAGCAGTTAAAACTAAAAACCCTGATATCCCTCTGTTGATCCTCAACCCTCTCTAAGATGGGGCCACGGGAGAATGAGGGAATCAGGAACCTGGGAACCTGGGCCGGGATGGTTAATCTGGAAAGGCCTGCCGGAAGAGATCCGCTTGACCGCTTTTTAAAGCTGTCTAATGATTTATTTGACGGATCTCATCCGGCAGGTCGTTCCAGAGTTTGGGGGCGACAGCAGAGAACGCCCTCTGGGAGGTTGCCACAAGCCTAGATTTTAGAGGCTGCAGTAAGTTCCTCCCAGAGGACCGGAGAGCGCGGGGAGGATTGTACGGGAGGAGGCGGTCTCTAAGATAGCTTGGACCCAAGCCATTAGGCTTTAAAGGTGATAACAAACACCTTGTACTGGGCCCGGAAGCTGATAGGCACCAGTGGAGGGATCTCAAAACTGGAGTAAATGTGGTCCCTCCTAGATGTACCTGACACAAGCCTGGCTGCCATGTTTTGAACCAGCTGTAATTTCCGAGTCAAGCACAGGGGTAGCCCCATGTAGAGTGCATTACAGAAGTCAAGGCGTGAGGTTACCAGCACGTGCACAACCGTCTCGAGATCCCTTACTTCCAGAAAGGGCGCAGCTGGCGTATCAGCTGAAGCTGATAACAGGACTCCTGACCGTCGCATTTACCTGATTTGTCATCAGGAGCGACGAGTCAAGGGCACCCCCGACTGCGAACACAGTCGCTGGAGGGAGTGGACCCCATCCAGGACTGGAGGTTGAACTGGAGTGATATGATAGCCCTGTTCAAATATTTGAAGGGATGTCATATTGAGGAGGGAGCAAGCTTGTTTTCTGCTGCTCCAGAGAACAGGACCCAGAGCAATGGATGCAGGCTACAGGAAAAGAGATTCCACCTCAACTTCCTGACAGTAATAATAAATATAATAATAAAATTTATTTATATACCGCTTTCCATGGATCATCGGTTTACAGCATATAAAAACAATTTAAAAAACAACAAATACATAAAATAGCAATATAAAAACCAACAGTACAATTACAAGGCTGACAGGATGGAAAAAGTCACATTCAGGGGGGAAAAATAACACCACGTTCATGGGGGGAATGCCTGACGAAAAAGGTAAGTCTTCAAGTTTTCTTGAAAACATCAAGGGAAGTGGACATGCGGAGCTCATTAGGGGTGCGTTCCAGAGTCTCGGGGCTGAGACAGAATAAGCCATCCTCGTGACAGCGTAGCGGACATCTGGAACCACCAACAGATGTCTTTCTCCTGATCTAAGAGTGCGGGGAGGACTATATGGGAGGGCGGTCCTCCAGTAACCTGGGCCCAAGCCATATAGGGCTTTATAGTGATAACCAACACCTTGTTTCGGCCCCGAAGCGAATAGGCAGCCAATGAAGATCTTCAGAACAGGTGTATATGGCTGGCCCTGGAACAACCAGTGACCAGCCTTGTTGCCATATTCTGCACTAACTGAAGCTTCCAAGATTGGTACAAGGGTTTGCCCCATGTAAAGCGCATTACAGAAATCTAGTCGAGAGGTTACCAGCGATACAAACGGTTTCAAGTCCCCCGGTCCAAGAGGGTCGCAGTGGCGTATCAGCCGAAGCTGTAACAGGTGCTCCTAACCGTCGCATCCCCCTGAGATGTAAGGTGGAGCGACGAGTCAGGAGCACCCCCAACTGCGAACCGAGTCCTTCACAGGGAGCGTGACCCCATTCAGGACAGGGCTGTTTGACAGTGGAACAAACTCCCTTGGAGTGTAGTGGAGTCTCCTTCCTTAAAGGTCTTTAAACAGAGGCTGGATGGCCATTGTCGGGGATGATTGATTATGAGTTCCTGCATGAAAGGGGTTGGACTGGATTGCCCTTGTGGTCTCTTCCAACTCTATTATTCTATAATTCATAATTCTATGATTCTATGATTCATACCTTCCATATTCATTGCAAGAATAAATATCCCTTTGAAAATTTACATATTTGGAGGTCTTATAGGGCATTTCAGAATAATGAAGTATGGCCAAAACAATGTGTATGCATTAAATATGAGTGGCTGGAGGTACACAACTGGAAAAAAATACATGCATATATGCTATACTCACCTTTGGTATTGGTGGACTTACCTTTTGGGGATTCAAGCAGGTGGTGAGGAGATGGTGGACAAGGAGGAGGAGAAGAGAGATGGAAGGAGGAAGAAACTGGGGAGAGAGATGGGAGGGGAGGAGAAAGAAGAGAAGCAGAGAAGAGGCAGGAGGAGAGAAGGAAGAACTGAAGGAGGAAAAGTGGAGGAAAGGGAGAAGAGGCAGGAGGAAGAGGAAGCGGTGGTGGCAGCCACTAGCCGCCCCCTGCCCACTGCTAGTGACAGCCAGGACAGAAAGGCAGAGAGAGGAGGAAGGAAGAAGAGTCTCATTGTCTCCAATGGGGTGTGGCCACATAGCCAGACCTCATTGGGAACAATGCCGAGTGAGCATCCCCGATTTTCGTATCCCAGGGGGATCCGAAATGGATCCCCCACAGATACCGAGGGCCGACTGTAGAGTCAATGGGGGAGGGGAATGTATAAATTTGGTTAAATGCATAAAGAAATGTGAAAATTAGGAAATGCTTGGGAATTGAACAAATTTCATATGGGGGAAAACACCTTGCCACTTCACTGATTTTACAACTTGATCCAAAACAAGAAAAAGATGAAAAGCAGGTGAAATTTCGAAAAAGGGAGCAAAACACGGGGAGTTTTTTTACATCAGTAATGCACTGGGTATTATTCATTATTGTATTTGAAATCTTTCTTGTTGGGTATATCACTAAAATAATTCATAACTAATAAATAACAATTTGATTGTTTATGACTGATTCTATTTATTACGTAATAACAAAAGCAGTACATTAATGCCAAGTTTAGCCAAATTACAATGGAGCCTTGCCTTATGTGGGGATCTGTTCCGGACCCCCCATGTAGGAAATACCATGTAAGCTAGAATGGGGCCTGTGCTTGTGGGGCATGGCATGCGCGCACCATGGGTGTGCACGATTCAGTAGATTGCAGCGCAGCTTCCACGTAAACCAGATGCCCAATATGGCACACCCATGTATGGGCAGGCACCCTGTATTGTTCTATCGCTCCAAAAACAGCATTAACAAAGGTTTGGCCTTTTGAGGGCAAAGAAGATGGCTGTAATTTTGAGAGGATTGTGTCAGTAAAAGCAAACTTAAGAGGTTGATTTATAAATCTATGCTTAATCCTTTCATAGTCTAACACTTTCTCTGGTTGCATGCTAAGGAAGCAGGATAGGGAAGTGGTCTGAGGTTGATACAAAATGTAAGTATATTAACCAGCCCCTAAATGAACAGGTTGTTATTATACCTGTTCAAATGCTAATGTCTTTTCAAGTCAGTCGACATTCAGAAAGGAAAACCTAAACCTTGTATAGTCTTAAAGCATGAAGCCAAAGAGAGTTAATTTTAGCCTTATTTAGGTATTCTAACCAGTATGGAAGTAAACTTGTGAAGCAAATGAGCATCCTTCTTCCATCACTGTTTCTATCACTTGAACATGTAGGGGTTGGGTTCTGAATGGGAAGATCTTTTTAGTCCCTAAAGGCTCTCACTATTCTTATAAGGTACAAAACTCAGAGAGAACTTCTACATGTGGAGAGCATGAGTTGTTTTGACAGGTGTACTTTAATTTGCTTAGAATGCCCGAATTGGGCTTTTATGTTTGCAAGATAAGCAAGTGCAAAATTACCATTTACCTCATTTACAGTAACGCTTCCTCCCTATACAACCATAATACAAATGCTTTACTGCTAGCATGCTACCTTTGAAAAATGCCTGCAGGGCAAGTCATTCTCATATTCTTACTTAAATTAAAAAGGGAGTCAGCACACTATGGGAGAACAAATACCACCATCCTCAAAGGAGAGAGAGAAACTTATCACACTAGGGAGATCTGCTGAAAAAACAGGATTTAAACTAGATTTGATTTTAAAAAAAAAAGTGAATGCAGGAAGTTTATCACACATAATGACCCCCAAAGTGATACAATGCGAAGTTAAACTGAATGTAAAGCAGAGAAAAATGGCAGCTTTTTACTTTTGGGAAGTTCCAAAAGTAAAAAGCTGCCAGTTTTCTCTGTTTTCAGTTTAACTTCCATATTTCACTTTAACTGCGACTTTAACTGATAAACTTCCCACAATTGCGGTTTTTGTTTTGTTTCTTTTTTGCTTTAAACTCTTTATTGTTTTTTTTTGTTTTTGTTTGTTTGTTTGTTTTTTGTGGGTTTTCGGGCTATGTGGCCATGTTGCAAAACGTTTTTCCTGATGTTTCGCCAGCATCTGTGGCTGGCATCTTCAAGAATGCTTTGCCTGGAAAGTTGGGTGTATATATACTGTGTGAGCCTGGGAATGGAGGAGTGATCACCCAGTTTCACTGTGAGTATGCAATAGCATGAATGTTAGTGCTTTTGAACATCTCAGCGGCTTCGATACCATTGACCACGGTATCCCTCTGGAACGCCTGAGGGAGTTGAGTATCGGAGGCACTTGCTCCAGTGGTTCCGTTCCTACCTCTTGGGTAGATTCCAGATGGTGCAGCTGGGGGACGTTTGCTCAATAAGAGGGCCCTTACATCTGGCGTCCCTCAAGGAGCGATTCTGTCCCCCATGCTATTTAACATTTACATGAAACCACTGGGAGAGATCATCCAGAGACAGGGCGTGGTGTTATCAGTACGCTGATGACACCCAAATATGTTTCTCTGTGTCCCCGACTGAGGCAGTAACTAGGGATGGCATCTCTCCTCTTATTCCTGCCTGGAGTCGTAATGGGCTGGATGAGAGAAAAACAGACTCAGCTGAATCCAGAGAAATGGAAGTACTCGTGATAGGTTCCCCGGGCCCGGGAAAGGAAATTTGTCCACCTGTCCTGAATGGGTCACGCTCCCCTTGAAGGACTCTGTTCGCAGTCTAGGGGGGTGCTCCTGGACTCGTCGCTCCACCTTACATCTCAGGTGGATGCGACGGTCAGGAGCACCTGTTATCAACTTCGGCTGATACACCAGCTGCGACCCTACCTGGGCCGGGGGGGACCTGGAAACATGCTCTGGTAATCTCTCGATTGGATTTCTGTAATGCGCTCTACATGGGGCAACCCTTGTACCAAACTCGGAAGCTACAATTGGTTCAGAATATGGCAGCAAGGCTGGTCACTGGATGTTCCAGGACCTGCCATATAACACCTATACTGCGAGATCTTCACTGACTGCCTATTCGCTTCCGGGCGCAATACAAGGTGTTGGTAATGACCTATAAAGCCCTAAATGGCTTGGGCCCCGGGTACTTGGAGGATCGCCTCTCCCCATACAGTCCGCCCCGCACTCTCAGATCGGGCGGAAAACATCTATTAAGAGTTCCCAAGGCAAGGTTTGTGTCTTCTTCACAAAGGGCATTCTCCATCATGGCCCCGCAGACCTGGAACTCTTTACCCGACGAGCTCCGCTCTGCAACCTCTCTAGATCTTTTTAGGAAGAATCTAAAGACCTTTTTCTTCCGTCAAGCCTTCCCCCATGTGCCTTGATGTTATCCCTTTCTCTCTATGCATTTTGTTCGATCCAGTTAATTTGTTATATGTGTTTTAATGGGTTTTAATTGGTTTTTATATTGAATGATTGTTTAGAATATTTTTAGAATTGTTGTATTGTTTTTAAGTGGTACGTGTGGGTTTTTTATTGTCGGGTTATGGGCTTTCACTTTGTATTGTCTTTTGATGTTAAATTTTGTAAACCGCTATGATCTCTAAGGAATAACGGTCCAGAAATAAACTTTCATTCATTCATTCAATGAAGTTGTTTACAAACATTTTACTATTAACATTATTAACACTATGCACATGTGAAATAACCAATTGAGGTAAGCCTTTCATAAGTAAATAAAATGTTTTGAATCTTCTAGAGACCACTTAAAAGCTTCTTCCAAAATGTGTCCTCGGATGATATTTTTCTTTCAACAGCTTCCACCTTTCTCATAATTTCAGTATTAGTGGCAAAACATATTAGTGGTAAAACGATAATTGGTGAGACAGGCTAATCTGTTTTGCCCTTTTCTTTTTGCCCTATTCTTCACACATACTCAGTAAGTGATTCTAGAAGAAGTTGTTTACCTTGCCTGTTGTATGTGAGCACATGCAGGCTACAGCAGGACTACCCTGAGGAGAATCCCAGCCTTTCCCAGGTTAAGCTTCATTGCATTATTTACTACAGACATGCTGCTATTACCCAACACTGAAATTCTGTCTTTCTCCAGTCTTTTTCACCATTCTCCCAATGCCAATGCCAATGCTGCAAAAACAAACAGCAAGACAGAAGGCAAGAAAAGGTTTGGAGCAGGGCTAGGATCCTGTTAAAAGACATAGGGCTGTGCAGACAGACAGCTCCATGCAGCCTGTTTTTACCCCATAAGGAGGCCACAGCAACCAGATGCCATAAGCCTCTGGAAGGATAAAAAAGAACCCACTTCTCATGCCCATGGTGACGCCCCTTCCATCCAGCTCTGTTTGGGCACTGCGCTGCTTGTATGTCATCATGGTGTGCATGGGTGCGCACTGTAATGGCAGCCAGGTGGTGCAACAAGGGCTTTGAGCATGTGAACACTCAGCCCTAGTGCAGCCCTAGTTCGCCTGCAGGCTGGCACAAAGTGCCGGTCTGTACAGGCTCTCTGTAAAAATGATCTTCTTTTTCAGAGATTTTGTTAACTGAGGTATGCCTATATGATTTGATGTTTGGAGATTTTAACAGACTAATAGGGATGTATAATTCAGTATTATTATTTTATTGATTACTTAAATTGTATTGAATTATTTTAATGTTGTAATCCCGCTTCAATCCTTGGAAGAGGTGGGAGATATAAATAAAAAATTATTATTATTATTATTATTAGATGTATGAGGTCTCTCCTCTGCCTATTAGACCAGAAGCCAAGTAAGAAGAGAGAAGCTAGATATGCCTCCTTGAAGTGATTAAAGGAAACACAAGATACAAATGTAACTGATAAAATAAATAAATACCAACAGAAAAAAATGTGTCTCTTTGACAACCTGATTTATTGACAGCTCCCAGCTAATACTCAAACAGAATATAATAATAAGTTGCAGTCCAAAGAAGTCACTTTTCAAGGCTCTGTTTGTGACCCACACAGTGGGTCTGTAGGCAGTCAATAAAATGTCCCATAAAATTGAGACAATGCCTTGCAGTTAGAGGTTTTTTTTTAAATCCTGTGGCAACTTTTGTGGTAAAATCAACTTTTGTTGTAAAATTATTTCAGAGTGAGGCATTATCACAGTTACACAATCCATAATCCATATGGAAAAGTCATCAAGTGTGTCTTTTCTCTGAGCTCATCAGGTCTCGGCTATTTGAAACCCATATAAATTATTCTGGCAGCATGATCCAGCCAAACAGAATAAACCTGATATTGACACGGAATTATACATATGAGGGATGACTAACTCAGCAAAGAGACAAATCTTACACAATTCCAGTTATTATTTTACAAATGAGGTTGAGGGTGGCCACATATTTAAAACCAATATTGTTCCCTGGACTTTATTTTCAGTTATTTTAAAAGAATGACACAGAAAAGGGAGAAAAAGTGAAAATATTGGACCATGATCCAACTGGACATGCAATAGGTCTAACGGAAAGAAAGATGAATCCAGCCCACAGACTTTGCTCCATGGTTAGAGTCATCTAAGCAGAACTATATGTTTATAACTCTTGAGATGTTGTTGGGCTGTGATATCCATCAAGCCCTAGGCAGCATAGCCAGTGGTGTGGGATGCAGGGATTTGTTGTCCATCTACAACTGCATCCCCACCAATTATCCCAATTTGGCAGGAACACTCCTGATTAATTCTCTGTCCTTTGACTTTTACAAATACTTTAAAAATGACCCAGTTTCTTCCTCTTTCTCCCACTCTCTCCCATTCCCCTCTGCTCACAATTGCTGCAAACTGAGTTGAGAGTACAAAAGTAGTTTGCACTCAGCAGTAGAGAAAGGAGAGGAAGTTTACCCAGTAGGTTTAGGAAAAAGCAGATTATTTCATCCTCTTCTAGCTTGTGTATTCTTCCTTCTTAATAACTTTTGCCATCTTGGCCACAGTCTGATGTTGCTTGGTCACACCTGGCCCAGTTTTCATCTGTGAGATGTTATAGAGTATGCACTTGGAGAGCCATAGGATTCCCATCCTTCTGGTACAGCAAATACATCATTTAGAAAATAAATGAACAAGCAGAGGCATGAAGTTTATTTCACCATACCTATATCAGCATATTCAGCTCCCTTAAGAACATGAGAAGAACTTTGCTAGATCTGACCAATGGCCTATCCAGCAAGCTGTTTACAGGGTAGCCAGGAAGATACCTGTGACAAGCTTGTGGAAGAAAATAGATAATAAATAATGAAAATATGTAACAAATAAAGCTACTTCCTGACTGACATGGAAACAGACCCCATCAACTGCAGCAGCTGCAACCTGGTAAATGGAACTTATAGGACTACAGTGGTTATGTAGTTTAATGAGCACATTGTGAATATGAAACAGTCATGTGTGTGTAACTCTAGGTTGCAATTTTATAACTGCCATATAACATTCCGATCATTGTTTTATAGTTGTCCCTTCTGTTTTTGTTATGTTGTGGGGTACCTCAGGTCCCAGTGTTGTGAAAAGGGCTGAATTTAAGATTAATAAATTAATAAATCAACCCACAGCAGGATGTGAACACAACAGCACTTTCCCATGTATGTGTCTCACGAACTGAGGTTTAGAGGCACACTGCTTCTGACACAGAATGTAGCCACCATGAATTTGTCTAACCTCCTTCAAAAGCCTTCCAAATTGATGACCATTGCCATATTTTTTTTTTCACAGCAAGTCAGGTAATTCATCTGAATTTGTGTTTCCTTGCTATCCACAGGGAAGACCTTGAGTGTCACAACATGCATTATAAAAGCATCTCAGCTTAGATAAGATTCCTGCCTCTAGACATCACAGCTTGATTTCCATATTTGATTGACTTCCATATTCCCATATCTGATTGAAAAGAAGTGAGTTTCACAAATGTGCAGCAAATACCATGAATATTTTCTAGCTGTGTCCTGGATATGGTGGATGGATAGAAAGAATCAAGAGTATAAAAATCTTGATGATACATAACAGAGAAGTAATTTATGTAGGTTACTATCCAGAATAGCCATTGGTGTAGAATAAAGTAGCCAAAGGTTGGGAACAAAAAGTCTGTATATTAGGGGTGGAAGCAATATTTACTGCTGTTTATTTCCTGGATGAAAAATGTGTTTCCCAACACTTGGAAATCTCATAAAAGAAGACTAATACAGTGGCAAGAATTTTGCATGGTTTCCACACATCCTGAACTGTTTGGGGAATTTTTTTTTCTGTGCTAAAATATACATGAGGGTTTTTTTAAAAAAAAAGCTGTGCCACAAGAAGGAGGTCCATTCTGTTAGCAATTATTATGTGGGTGGATGACATTTCCACCACCCCCTCCTGCCAGCAAGCAAGGCGGCAACCTTCAGAAGGACTCTTGTTGCAATAATGAGAAATTTGTGAAAATTATTCAGCCTCACTTGCAAGGACAAAATAATAAAATATTAACATTCCTACTATATATCTACCAAAATATGTATTGTGGAGCTCAAAACAGCATGTGGCAATGGCTTTGCAATTGCCCAGACTTGTAATCTTTCCACAACAGGTTAATGATCAGTCATCTCATTTTTAAAAATGAAGTTTTGAAAGGAACACCTTGACAAGTCTTTTTAAAAAACATACACAATAGCTTGAGCCAATCAGCATGTTTTAAACATCAATTGCTGCTGACTTTACATAACAGCAATAAACACTTCTTTTCACTTTCTCAGACAGTGAGGGCTCCAAGTATTTTTCCCATGTATATACAAAGATATTTTATATTTCACAGAAAAATCATTACAACAGTCTTAACAGCAGTTCTTGTTTTGGCACTACCTGTCACTACTATATGATTTGAGAACTAATTTGCTTCCCATGCACTTCATGACACAATTAATTCCTGCTCACTGATGAATATTGGAGTCTTCCTATGCATGTTTGTTGTTAACCGCTATCAAATCAACTTCAACTATGGTTACTCTGGGCCAAAAAACAACAATCAGTCTCCCCTAGTTTTCATAGCAAACTTTCCGAACCATGTATGGGGTGAATAGAGCCAAATCCAGTGTTTTCATTGCCACAGGGCTTTCATCCAGAGGAAAAATTGGAGATTTATCTTAGTACTGAGTGAAAAATCCAGATAGTCATGTTTGTGTGTATGTGTGGATCATGCTCCATAGCAATGTTGGTGTGAGGCTGGAGAGAAGAGTTCAGAAATATGAACAGTTACACTCATGGGAACTTGAGGAGAAAAAAAACTGGAGCAGTCATGGCTGTGTGGCTGCAGATACTGTGAATTTTCCTGTCAGTGAAGACACACCCTCTATGAATGAGAGACCTCCAAGTCAGCTCTGCATATTAAGGTCTTGCATATTAAGGGCCTTGGCTTTATTCATTGAGTATATCCACATATAATGTGGGCTTCTTCTTGTCATACTTTCTTCTGCTATGCCAAGCATCATTGTCTTTTCTAATGAGCCATGTCTTCTCATGATATGTCCAAAGTATGACATCCTCAGTCTAGTCATCCTGACTTCTATTAAGAGTTCATGGTTGATTTTCTCTTAGATTCATTTATTTGTCTTTTTTGCAATCCATAATATCCATAGAATTGTCATGCAGCACTACATTTCAAATAAGTTCTCTTCCTATCAGCTTTCTTCATGTTTATCTTTCACAACCATTTAGATAACTCTAACATATGATGGCATATTTCAATGTATTCAATGATATATTGTTGTTTTTGTTGAGTGCCTTCAAATCATTTCTGACTTATGGCAACCCCTAAGGCAAGCATATCGTGGGGTCTTCTTGGCAAGTTTTTTTGGAGGGGGTTTGCCATTGCCATCCTCTAAGACTAAAATTCTGTGACTTGCCCAAGTTTACCCAGTGGGTTTACATGGCTGAGCCAGGATTTGAACCCTAGTCACCAGAGTCCTAGTCCAACACTCAAACCACTACATCTCATTGGCTCCTATTGTTACACTTGGGGACTTTGATTCTAGTTTCTTCATAGCTGCACTTCCAAGTCCCTCTTCTGATTCTTGATTGCAGTCTCTATTTTGACTAATGTATTAATGTATTTGATTAATGA
The DNA here is from genome assembly GCF_019175285.1 of Sceloporus undulatus. Lineage (NCBI taxonomy): Eukaryota > Metazoa > Chordata > Lepidosauria > Squamata > Phrynosomatidae > Sceloporus > Sceloporus undulatus. Next base: position 73,293,582 of record NC_056522.1, on the reverse strand, counting down.
ACCAAAGTATAAAAAATCATTGACTATCTCAATGCCTTCATCATCTAATTTAATGTTATGTAAATCATCTGTGGTCATTATTTTGGTTTTCTTTATATTCACTTGTAATCCCACCTTTGCACTTTCTTCCCTGACTTTTTTCAATAGTCATTCCAAGTCTGCTATTTTCTGCTAGTAATTCGCTATCATCTGCATATCTTAAATGGTTATTGTTTCTTCCCCCAGTTTTCACACCTGCTTCTTCTCAGTTTAATTTAGCTTAGAATAAACCCTGTTTTATACCTACATCTGACTGAAAATGGAGCTGCTGAAAGTGCTGCTATGGTGTTCTTCTGTATGGGGAATTGGATTGGGGGGAGTATGTATGGGGAGTAAGCAATGGTGGCTGCGGTATTATAAGATGATGGGGGAAAAGTGTATTTAACCACAGGTGATCAGCTGCAGCATTTATATTTATATTTATGCAACAGTTACATAAATAAAGAGTAGCCATCTCTGAACAATATGAAAGTAAATTATTATTTTCCAGATTTGCAACAATACCCCGAAATACTTTCTGGGGCCTTAAAACTATAATGATGATTAATTATTTTTACAGGTGATTTTCCCAGCTCTGAGACTCACTGTGTTCTCCAGTTCTCTAATTTTGCAGGGTTATAAATCATGCCTGTTACTTACATGAACAGAGAAACTCCCACTTCAGAAGTTGTTCCTCCAAACTTCCAAAGAATGATAGGATAAGTAGCAGGGATAACAGAGGGAGTGATCATCCTTACCTACTCCCTGGCTGTCAATTTCTAAATAGGATGGTTACTATATGGACATTCTCTTGAACCCTTATATGTGCTCCATGAATACACAGAGAGGTTTGAAGATCCATATTGACTAGTTCCAATTACCACCAGAAAGATGAGCTATCTGATGTGTGCCCCCAGGATATCTATGAGGAATTATCTGTATTTGCTGATGCACATGCAGTGATTTTACTCGCAAGGAGGGACCTTGACCTCCCTTCAGCTCTGCAGTACAAAAAATGAGTTCTTCTATACAGAAAGACTAGGCATGGAGCACTTAGCATGAAGAGGATGGCGCAAGCAAAAAGTAATGTTTTCCTGACAACATGGGTAAGAAAAGAACAGAGATCTTATATCTCTTCTTTTTCTACCTTTTCTTCCCCTCATTAAGAAAATTTCCAGTCTCAGCCTCTCTTCATAACCACAAGTGTACTATACAACTCATAAAGCATGTCTGTTTTTCTAAATATGATTTGATCTGGTCATTCTCTAGAAAGGATAACAAAATGGCTAACCATCATATCCTCAAATGCACTTTCTCAGTATAAATACCCCCCTTCTTGAGCCTCTCTTGTATAATGTGTTTCTCCCAACATTTCGTCCTTATATGCAGGAATAAATTTGTGTTTAGCCACTTTTTCCAGATGATCTATTTCATTTGAATCAAATAAGCATGTCTGGGATGCTGGTGTTTTCCAAACATAATCTAGTAATTTTTTGCAGTTAAATATTAAAGGCAATGCACCTGGTGCATATTAGTGATCTTTTAAGTCTTAGTAGGCAAAAAAATAAAGAAAAGGATGGCTTGTTAGCTTAAAGCAAGAATGTTTCTTGAGCAACACATGAAGAAAACATGGCAGTGTGTTCAAGAAGAAATGTCACTAGATTTAATAAGATATCTGACAGTTCTTTTGGAGGTGAGTTTCAGATTATATTTCATTAGTATAAGGATGGTCATGTTGTAGAAGTACAGACCTCAGAGTTGCAGCACATGGAGTAGACACCATGTCATATGTGATTTAATCTAGCTGCCAGTATTTGTCTCCATGTGTGCAACTCTCTATTGTAAATGATTGCCATGAGGATTAAGAGATTTTCTTCTTGCACCACAGAATTTTCTTTCAGAACATCTTGAATCTTTTAGAGAAAATTCCCAAACCATGGACAATTATATTAAGACAGAGATGGGTAAAATGGCCATGGGAATACATGTGCCTTCCCAAGGCTGTTTTCATGGCTTTTGACCATTGCACTCTGACCACACTCTGTGAACAAGCCAAAAGAAAGAAGTGAATTGCTTCCTGTGGAGACTTCCAGGTCAACAATTTACCTTTTAATAGGTTGCACAACCGTTTGCATTATTTATTGTTACAAAGCAATATTGTTACAGATTTTTCAAAACTAGATGTCCTGCAACTTCTGTTTTTGTTGTTTTGCTATTTTTATTTTTTGATAGTCAACATAACCCTCAGACAGTTCCTGGGTTTGGCCCCTGTTGTTGTTATTATTGTTGTTGTTGTCATGTGCCTTCAAGTCATTTCCAACTTATAGCACCCCTAAGATTGTTTTTTTGTGGCAAGATATGTTCAATGGGGGTTTGCCATGGCCTTCATCTAAGGCTGAAAGTGTATGACTTGGCCCCAAAGTCACTGGGGTGTCTTTCCATGGCTGAACAGAGATTTTAACCCTGGTCTCCAGAGTCCTAATCCAACACTCAAAGCACTACACCACACTCACTCAAAAAAAAAAAGTTATGGAGGTTGGCTATTGCCTTCCTCTTATGCTGACAGAGTGTGATATGCCCAAGGTCACCCAGTAGGTTTCCATGACTAAGCAGGGATTCGAATCCTGGTATCCCAGAGTCCTAGTCTAATACTTAAGCCAACATACCACACTGTTGGCCGCCCTTGTTATAAGAAACAGCTTATAACATGAAAACAGAAACATATAGTGACGACTAGAGTTACCATGTCTGGATCATCCTATACCCTGAGATTTCAGGATTAAAACCTGAAACCTCAGCTGCTTCTGCATTGCAGAAATAATGCACTTTGATGCCGCTTTAATGGTTATGACAGTACTATGGAATTCTGGGATTTGTAGTGGGTCACCAGTTTGTAGTGGGTCACCAGTGTATGGTTGGTGACAAAGAAGGCTAAATATCTTTCAGAACTATAAATCCTAGAATTTCATAGCATTGTATCATGGCAGTAAAAGTGGTGTCAAATTGCATTATTTCTTCAGTGCAGATGCACCCCCTTGTATGTAAGAAGCAGCAGCCCTGGAATCCGGTGGACTTTTGGAAATGTAGCGTGCAAATAATGGAGGCTTTTCTTGGGTTTACAGAGTTCTCATTTCTTAGAGTCAATATTTTTTATGTGAATGACATACTCTTAGCAATTATATTTGGTGCTTAATGTGTCATGCTTAGTGGGATTACCAGGGCTATTTAATTCTGCCTCAGATTTCTTATGTGGCCTAGCAAAAATATCACAAGTCAGTTTGTATCTTTTAATGTATGTCTCCATGAATCAGATATTATACACCAACCAACATTTCACAAATGAAAACCAGGACAGTGAGGCCTAACAAAAATTGAAAGGCAAGGCAGCGATGAGAGAGACAGTGTTATATGACAGGTATAACCAAAGGCACTTTTATGGTGGTTTAAAAGCCATGTGTGATAAAAGTCTATACAGCAAAGCAGATTAAGCAAGTGGATCCATGACTGTATGGCTATGTCCTGGAAGAGACTGCTTGTAATACATAAATACTTATGAAAACTGAAATGAATGCATTACTTTACAAAAGGTTTGCCCAAATTGGTGTGCTAGGCTACAGGTCCTACCATCCCCATCCTGGAATGATTGCCATTGTAGTCCAACACCTCTGGAAGACACCAGGTTGGAAAAGCAGCTTGATTTATAAGAAATATTCTAGGAAGAGAAGAAAAAATATATGAAACTATAGCATCATATGGAATTAGTTTACTACTCAGTAACAAAAAATAATCAAAATAATTCACATGGGCATCTCCTGGTCTGTAGCCTGAAGCAGCCTTTCTTGAAATTCTGACATATATGTTCCTCTAGAAGAAAAGAATCTTAATATTTGGTTAGTGGTGTAATGCAGTGGTACATTTTTTAAAAAAATCAACCAAAATTGAGCTTTACTTCCTTCTTGTTATTCTTGGCTCCAGAAAAAAAAAAGAAAAAAAACTCAAGAAAGCCTTTAATGAAAACAAAGACTGCTGGTGCCAAATAGAAGATGAGACCTGTCAAAATCTCTGGATCTCTGGAGGAAACTGCAAGAATCTCAGCCCATTTGGCAGCTACTGTTTGCAGCTTATTCCTCCAGTGCTAAAAAGTAAATTGGGGATGTAAGACGCTGTGATTCTTTTCATTGGAAGCAAAATGAACTGGCTTGATCAGAATTCCATTCCAAATGGCACATTTTTTCAACCTTTTCCAGGCAAAATCCCCTCCTTCTTTATTTCATGGCATGGCACCATGAAGTCTGGATTGCAGTCTGGCTGCTATTTCTGTCAACTCAAAAAGTTTGATTTAATAGAAGCCTGGTCCTGTTAGTTCACTCATTTTTCAAAATGTAGCATCTAGGGGCATCCTGCTAAAGCAGATACAGGTGACAGGTGTATGGTATTAAGAGGGCACAAGTGTGTCCCTCAGATAAGATCACTCACTCACTCACTCACTCACTGAATTCACCACTGTTGAGATTCAAAATTATGTTGTGTATTAAAATGATACTTGTTGACTTAACAACTTAAAATGTGGTATCATACATTTATTTTAGAAAATTTACAATGTTGTCAAATTTCGAACCAGAACTAGTGTAAATTAGAAACTGCTGGAAAAAGTTGGCCCTTTTACATAGAGTAAAAATAAAATTTATTATTATTATTGCTGTTGCTGTTTACTCCAATTTTCAGAGAGCCATCTCATATATTTCTGTCACAGTTTGATTAACACTCTTATATTTTATTCTGGCTCCTCTAGGAAGGCAATTGGTTTGGTGAAGATTTGGATAGCAGTTCAAAACTTATTCTGGTTTTCTTTTCCTATTAAAATCTATGGCAGCAAGTACTGGCAAAATTATACAGCACAACCTCCATATCCATGGAGCCTGTACCTGCTGTTTCACTTAGCTAGGTCTGAAAAAACATATCCTCTATAGGCATTTTCTAGCTCCTCCAGCATAATTCTGTGGTATACTTCCAGCAGACCATAGAGGTGACAATAGAGTCATTCTGGAGGACCTAAAATTGTCTGGAGAGATGTTCTCTCTAGGAATCTCTAGGTCCACCAGTGTGACTTTATGGCAACTTCGGCTGGAAGTCATTCATTCAGTATAGTTCCCTATTTATCTCTTCACTCCCCTACCCTACAATCTGCTATAGTTCACATGGTCAATTCATAATGCAAGTGCTTCTGTAATCTGGTTCAGTCATGCAGCAAAAAGACATTGAATGTCCTATTCACTAATACTTCTCAGGAATTACTTAAAAAAGGAATCAGGTGAAAGCTAGTACTCTGAGTCTGTGAAGTTCATCAGCTTTTTGCAACAACCAAGTGTGCTCTTTTATTAAACAAAATGAAGTAGCATACATGGTTCAGTACTGACTTTTTCTTATGATGGGCAAGGTTTCAGCAGGACCTCTGCTTGCCACATTGCAACCCTCCCTTTAGTGGGAATGCTTGACATTTACCTTCAGGAAGAAATTCAAATATATTTGTATAACTGGTTCTGTATATGAAATCACTTACCTATATTTAGATAGGGATTTTTTTTTATTAGCATGACACAAAGTATGTTTGATTTCAACTTACATTTATTGGATCTAGCTTTTTTTAAACCTGACTTTCCTTCCAGAAATGTTCAATGAAAATTTACTGGCTATTAAAAAAAGTTTTTTTTTTTAATGTTTCCATTTTATATTTGCTGTACTGGAGAACTTTCAACATCATTTCACTTAAAATTGGCTACTTAGTAGTTTTGATCTTAATATCATGATTGGCCTCTGGGGAATCATCAAAGGTTATGAACTTCAAATGCTTTGCTTTTCTATACAGCATTTGCCAAAATTTCAGGGAGACAGACTCAACTACCTGAGTGGATTTTTGCTTTGCACGTTATTGCAGTGCTACAGTTTTTGCAACTTAATAAATTAGTTCTGCCAAGAAGTAGAGATGGGAAAAAGTTATTGAATCACAGGATAAGTGTTTGATTGGGTTCAACATTATCCTTACCAACTTAGCTGAAAGAGATGTTTGTGAGATAGCAAATAGCTTACCACACTCCTGGGAGCCAAGAAAAACGCCACCAGTTATCCATCACTTCACCCTAATGAGATATGGGAATTACTTATTTGCACTGTTACAGTCATGAAGTTCGGCAGCCATTGGCTGGAGAATTCTGGGAGTTGTAGTCCAAACAAAATCTGGAGTTCATTTCTCCATGGTGTACTATAGGTACCAAGCTATCAAGTTGGAAAGCTTTAAGAGAGGAGAGATTAATGGCAGATAAGACTCTCAGTGAGTATTTGTCATCATGGCTACATTTTATCTTCAGTAGTGAAGACAATATGTCCCTCAAAATAAGAAGGAAGACAGTTGCATAATTTCAGGCTGATTGAAAAGTCTCAGATTTTATTCTTGTTCTTTCTGATTTTATACTGAGTTAAACAGCCTGTGGAGTTGATATAAAAAGTTTCTGATTGTACTGGGAGCTGACAGAAATTATTCTGAAATAAACAAAAAAAAAATGCATGGCTCTCCAAAAGAAAATTAGAAAATTGGAAAGAAAGTTGCCCAATCGTGGCTAAGACTATCACATGACATCATGTAAGGACATATCCCAGGAGTAACCAGGGGATAATATGCAAAAAGCCATTCATGGGGAAATCCTGTGAATGATTTGTTGCTGGCTATTCCTTGGTTTTCCCGGGATAAGCTCTCTCTAATCATGATGTGTTAATCTTAGCTGTGATCATTGGGGTGAAAAGCCTTCATGGACCCTGAGTGAGGACATCACTGCCTCTTAGGGCCTTGTAGACCAGTTAAGAACCACTGCTCTTAGTGAAATCTGCATTTAAATTTGAATTGATGGTAGAGGATGCAGTACAATAGCTTGGTGGGAGGGACCATGCTCTGCATTACATCCTGAGTTGAAAAGAATTGGGCAGCAATTATTAATATGAACAAACATTGTCTTGTTGAACCACAGTCTTCTGAAGAGTCTCTGATGGTCACAATTGTCAACAATCCACTAGGACATTTACCCTAAACTGGTAGAAGACAGCTTTCTGTGTTCTTATAAATGGAACCAATATATTCTTTTAATGCTGGAGGAGTAGGAACTGTGTGACCTCCAGATGCTGTTGAGGTACACCTCCTATTATTCCTCAACATTGCCTGTGTCTAGTAGGTCTCATGGGAGTTGCAGTTCAACATCTGGAGGAACAAACAATTCCAACCATTGTTCTAACATCTTACCCCCATTCCTGGTCTTTTTATTTCATCCAATTTAATCTTTCTACTAAATTTCCACATCTTTCATATCCTTTTCATTAATAAGCAAGCAACTCTCAGTTTGTACTAATGTCAAAGCCATGTAGGGAAAAATGCCATCTTTGTTCGACCAGATGAAATCCACCAAAACAGAATTTCAGCAGTTCCTCTGTTTTGTTGGGATGCTACCCATTGGCCACTTGGTGGCAGGACAGCAGCATCCTACTGTAGAACAATGCATCACCATCTTCATCTTCACTTGTTTCTTTGGAGCTCACAAGAGGTGGAATGACACAAGTACTGATTTAATGAGGCCTTGACTGATTCCTTTGGTTGGACATAGATAATTTCTGGATAACAGAATAATCTTCTAAGGCCTTTACTCTTTTTTTTCTCCTTCCTGTAATTTCTAACACTCCCAGACAAAGTGAGCATCAGTACATCACTTTCCTTAAATTCAGACTTGTTGGGATTATGTATGAAACAGCTCAAACTACAAAAGTGAATAATGAATGTATTCAAATTCAGAATTAGAAGCTGGAAAGACACTTGGTATGAGAGGAAGGCAATTTGTTACAGGTGCAATTCCAAGCCACCCAAAAGTAATTAACTGACACTATAGCAGGATGATGATGATGATGATTTATATACCACATTTTCTCCAGTACTAGGACTCAAGGGAGTTTGCAACTTATTAAAAGAGATACTGATTAAAAAACTATACAAAATCATCAATAAAAAGTACAAATATACATTTATTTTAAATACAACTAAACTATTTATAAAGATGAAGCCATTATAATTTGTTAAAAGACCATATACAAATCAATAAAACAGCACAACAGACCATTAAAAGCTCATTACAGATAATTTCTAAAAGCTTGACAAAATACGAATGTATTTTAATCAGCTGGTAGAAAAAAAGCAAGAAGGCAGACATCCTATTCTCCCCAGGAAGGAAACCACAAAATCTAGGAGCAGCCACCAAGAAGGCCTGCTGACTTCTTCGACCAAAATGAACCTAAGAAGGTAAAGGGACAGAGACAAAGCCGTCTCCTGAAGATCTTAGAGATCTTATAATGGGCTCATACAGGAAGATATAGGTGCAAAAAGGGTGATCTGCCGGCGCCTACTTTCCTGCCGACAGGAAGGCGCAGCAGACAAACCGTACGGCTTCCCGCTGGTGAGAATAGAACCCTCAAAAAGCGGGTTTTCTCTGTGCTGCAGCTGTGGCGTAACCAGTGTGCTACTGGTACCATGTAAACAGGGCGCTGCCATTGTTACGACTTCATCACGTGCGAGGGTTGCAGGGCGTGTGGGTGGTCCGCCCCCAGACAACCCTAGCATGTGTTGAGGGCATCACGTAAGGCCGGTATGTACCGTGCCTCAGTCTATATCTCTTCATATTCTTCAAGCCACCTTGAGTTTCAGCTTTGGGGGAAAGGCAGAATATAAAGTGACTGACTGATTGCTTGATTGATTCCAAAACAACTAAACAATATACTTTAATTATTTTTGAAAACACAGTAGTACTGCTCATACTTGCTCTTGCTTATACATGATTATGGCCCTTTGTAGAAAGTGGTGCCAGGAAATTTCTGTATAACTCTATGGATTATGTGCTTCAGGGTACTGCAGGATTACTTCCTATCCTACGTTCTTTTTAACATTAATATATTAACTGTTCTCATTTTGTTAGTTAGTATTTTTCTTAATCAGTTATTTTTTCTTAATAAATATTTTTCATTTGCTATATTTTATCAAATTTTATTGCAATTTAAAAGAAAAATTGAAATAAAAATTTAAAAAGAGGGCCAGAATCCTGTACAACACGTATGTATTATGAAGCACCATAACTACATTGCTATGTAAGGAATCCTGTCCCAACCCCACCCCAATCCCCACTTACCAGGCAGCAGCTGCTGCCGTCAATAGGGGTCTGTTTCCCTGTCACTCAGAAAGAGAAGGGATGACAGTCTCATTCCCTCCAATCTCCAGCATAACAGGCAGAAACAGGACCCTTGTCACAATTCCCCCTTGCACAAGAGATCACTTGCACAAAGGGAATATGACCATCAGCCAGCTGCTTCTCGAGCAACAGGAGAATGGACCCCTATTGATTGAAGCCGCTGCTTCCCAGTAAGTGCAGACTGGGGAGTTTCATGGTCCACATATAGCCCCTAAATGAGGGACTACATAGGAATTGTGAATATGGTGAATATGTAAGTTTCTCATTTGTAACTGTGATAAAGGATGATTGTTTACTGTTCACACATTTATGTAGATAAATAAATAATCTTGCATTTAAAATCTTGCTTCAAGACAATTGGGCAAGTAAATCCCTTGCAAGGAGAAAGGCAGGATATTAATTAATTGATTAATTGATTAATTAAAATAATTATTGTAACCAGTAATTCTAGCATAAGCATATATTACGATTATTCCTTTCTGCATGACACAGTTCAGGTTAGCCAGGGAGTATTTAAAAGCCAGACATTTCTCTCTATAACATTGTCTGCAGATAGCCACACATGGTATCATTGTAAAAGTGAAAGTGAATTGAGTGCTGGCGTGATGCCCACGTAATTACATTCCTTTGATGCCCTATTGTACTACATTACAACGAGGGTATGAAGTAAATTAATCTACTGCATCTACATTGTAGATCAGCAGAAATATTACCTACCTGGATTGGGGGTTGGGGCCCGCACACTTCCAGTGCCCTCTTTCCTTTTGCTCTTTCTCTCCCCTCTGTTTTTTCTTTCTTCCTCACTACTCTCCCCCACTCCCCCATGTGCATTTTGCTTTTCCCTCTCTTATCTCTCCTCCTCTACACATCTATACCAGGCAACAGGAATTTCTGTCTCTCAAAATGCTTGAAGAGTCTCAGATGACAGGATCAGAATATGGAGTTGTCTAAATGTCCTCTGAAGAACTAGGGATTCTAGGTACCTAAAGGGAGAGCTAGCATGGTGTAGTGGTTTGAGCATTGGACTAGGACTCTGGGTAGACCAAGGTTCATATCCACACTCAGTCATGCAAGCTCCCTGGATGACCTTGGCCAAGTCACACTCTCAACCTTAAGGGAAGGCAATGGCAAACCTTTGAATAAGTCTTACAGAGAAAACCCTATGATAGTGTTACCATTAGCGGGAGTGTCTAAAGATGGTTCTGTCTAAAGTATCCAATGGTGTTCTGTAAGCTACAGACAGATTACAATTCATTAAAAAAATAAGCCAGATACCTCCTAAATCATTCTGATATTTATGTCAGGTTTCAGATGGCTAGGTTTCATATAGTCTTAGAACTATGTTGAACACACACACACACACACACACACACTATTAGTATAAATTCATTGGCCAATATTGCCTTGTTAGCTCATATCATAGGCCATCCAAAGGGGTCCTGTAAATTGGCGCAAAAATTTTGTGTATTAAATATGGAAGAGATATACTTTCTGGTAAAACTGGGGGCATTTCAATAAGCTGAACAGAACCATATGGGTTTAAATCTCTATTTAGAATGCTAGAAAAGTTGGATGTTTACTTAAACTTCTATCCTACTATAGAAGATTTCATACAGATTACATAGCTAGTGCCAGAGGTTTATAATTTATTATCTGAAAAAAAATGTTTCAGAAAAAGGCACGCGCATACTTAAAATAAGCCTTCCAAAGATTTAAATTTTGGAGGCAAACATTCAAGTAATCCTCCTCCATTCCCTGTGCTTCTGTTCTATTTTTTTTTATTTCTATCAATCATTTTTAAGGTCTCTTTCCTCTTCTAAGACAAGGTGAGAGGAAACATACCTTAAAAATGGTTGATACAAATAAATCATTACAAAATAAGCATGTGGGGGGAATAAATGGAGAAAAAAGAGAGAGTTTTCTACATCATATTCTTTAAAAAGTTATAATTGCCAGTCCAAAATATTAGAAGATGGAATTTATGAGCCCATGCTGCTCTGTTGATCTCAAAAGAGTCATGTGTTATGTTGTAGAGGCTTCAATGAGAAGCAAAGAATGTTCCGCTGTGGTGGAAGAGGAGTAGCTTTATAGTGGAGCACATCATTTGTGTTCTAAATGTCTCTCCAGGTAGAGTTGGGAAAGATGCCTGTCTGAAACACAGGAAGCATTTTCCATTCACTATGAACAATATCAGGCTTGATGTATAACTAAACCACCACATGCATTCCATCATTCAGATATTAGTTCCAGAGTTCATCTTGTCTTTTTTTCTTCCAACTGTTGACTGACCTTTTTTAGGAATATATTTAATTATTTCTGTTCATCCTTACAGGACACAAATTCCATATTATGAATAGCATTTTTCTGTCAGAGATGATGGGAGTTGTAGCTCTTCACCTCTGGCTCTAACTCACCACCTTGTTATGCACCGGCGCTGACCAGTTTTGGCCGGTGGTTAATGCTTTTCTCCAAAGCAGCAGAGTTTCAGAGAATAGGCTGAAGACCCTGAAAAACTCTCCAAGCCTTCTCACTCTTTCTCCACAGAAGTCTTCACACTTCTCCAGGATCCTGCTGGCTCTTGTATCTTCACTCAAGACACCAGACAACTCAGTAGTCTTATATAAAAGATCTACTTTATTCTACTATATACAAATACTAATGCCCTCACAAATCACAATCTCTACAATCTTCAAACTACTCACAAAACTCCACAACTACCCACAAAATACATTGGGAATCATAGCAATTATTATAGCCATAGTAAAACACCACTCACTTAGCCAGTTTCCACCCAGTGGGCATGTACATCCATTTTGATTGGTTCTCATAACTCAACCCATAATTAATGATTTCATCATTTCACCTTGTACACTTAATGATACTCAGGTGTTTCCAATTATCCACTCTACATTTCTGTCCTTGGCATTTAGGACTGCTAAATTACATTACCTTTTACACCTGTGTGGCTTCTTAATTGCTTTTGCTTAGTCATAGTGACTCTCACATACATGTTTTATTTCCATCACTGTATATCCCATGTTGCATTTTCCTTAACAATTTCAATGTGTGGAGTAGTAGAAATCTTAGTGTATATAGGTGAAATGGATTACTTTTACCCCTATTACTGAATACCCAGGAAGCATTTTTGAGTGGTATTTGGTTTGTCTCATGAACCAACAAAGTAGTTACAGAAATATTTGCAAAATTTCTCCTCTCAGCTTCAGAGGCTCAGAAGAGTATTGCCAGTTTATAGCAACAGCAAGCAATAGCAAGTGCATACCGTTTATCAGTGAAGTAGCACTCTCTAAGCGGTTTATAATGTGTAGGGCAATTGTCCGCAAGAAGCTGGGTACTCATTTTACCAACCTACAAAAGGATGGAAAGATGAGTGAATCTTGGAGCCCTCCTCTAGAATCAAACTAACAAATGCAGAGTATGGAAAGAATGAAGATCTTGGTGTTTCAGCCTGACCATCCAGTAGCCCCTCTTTCACGCTCTCCACTGCATTTGCTGGGTTGCACAGTGGTTTCTATTGCAGTATCCAATAACCTCAGCATCCTACTGGATGACCATTTTCCGCTTCCTCCCTTTACTGGGGCAAAAGCAAAGGCATGCAGTTTTGATCTCTTGAACCTCAATAGCATCAGTAGGTTCTTGACTGTTTAGACTGCCCATCAAGCTTTGGTTATGCCAAATGTCACTCTGGGATTATTGTAGTAAAATACTGGAAGGTAAACAGTGTTCTGTGCAATCATGCTGGCCACATGATCACAGAGTAGTCTCTGACAATGCTGGCTCTTCGGCTTAGTGACGCAGATAATCGCTGATCCCTATGGTCGAACAGGACTTAACAACCTTGTGAACAGGGACTACCTTTACATTTTACTGGAAGGCTTGCCTTTTTGTTCTTTTTTCCCCTCTGGCTTTAATTCAGAACAGTGCCATCCAGGTTATTTTAAATCCCTCTATATATTCACATGTTTCTTCCTAACATAGATTCCATACACTGGCTACCAGTTCAAGCTAGGTTCCATTTCAAAAAAATTTGCTTTTGTATTTAGGGCTCTATGCTATAATCTCCCTCAGTACTTGGTAGCTTGGCTAGCATGGTATGCACCATCTAGGAATTTAAGATCTATAGGCAAAGGAATAGTGTATGTTGTACCAATTCACACAACTCTGTCAAGGCTTTGAGCCTTTCAAAATCTGGCTCCACATCTGTGGAAGGCTTGTTCTTTGGATCTCTAGTTGCCAAATTTGGATGTGGCAACCATCTCCCAAAAGCCCAATAAATATAGGTTGGGAAGTTACTTTTAAAAAATAATTACTTCCTGTCGCATTTTAGTGCTTGAGAAGTACCCTGTTTCCTTTACTTTTTACCATGCTGGAAAAGTAACTTATGGTGTTGTTTGCTGACCTGCTTGTTCCTGTTCCATTACATTCTGTTGATTATTTTAAAGAGGCAAAAAATATCCTTAGGATTTATAAGAGGTTGGTATAAAATTTGCCAAAGTGATGATAAGTGTCACTAAATAATGTCCTTTCAAAGTAATGATTTAAAGTAAGAGGACCATTAGTTGTTATACCAATGAAGTAGCATGATGCTTACTGATGATGATACTTTTGAAATTCTTCTTACCCCTAGTAACTTCTGGCAGGCAAATACATTGGCTGAGATTCTACATCATAGTTTATATTGCATATGTTTATGAATACTTAATCATGTTGCACAGGCACAATTAAAATCTGATAGTGAATTGCAAAGATGTGTATCAGGGAACTGGCAAGAGTGTTCCAGTGTGCATCAGACATGTCTGATGTGCAGTGGACTTTTCTGATGGACATTGGATACTTCTTATGCACATTGGGTATTCGTATTGTTCTCCAGCACTCCTTAGCCTGTGTCCAGATGCATATTGAGGAGCACCCCAAAGCACATTGTTGCCTATTATGAATTGAGCCATGGTCCATCAGTCATTCCACCATCGTTCAATAAATGCCCTCGTGCAGCGCTTAGGGGAATATGTCATAGCAGCTCCTAGAGGAATATGGACATTGCAAAACTGCTCAGTTCTCTTTCCTGTGCACTTAAGTCCCATGCTGAATTCCAGGCAACATTTGTAACTCATGATGTCCATACTCTACCTGTGAAGATTAATGCTCAGTAACCATGGAATTCCAGCATGGTGTAGTGGTTTGAGTTTGAACTATGACTCTGGAGAACAGGGTTCAAATCATTTCTCAGCCATGAAACTCTGGCTGACCCTAGGCAAGTTACACTCTATCAGCCTCAGAGGATGACAGTGACAAACCCTCCCTGAAGAAACAAGCCAAGAAAACCCTGTGATAGGTTCACCTTAGTGTCACCATAAATCAGAAATGATTTGAAGGCACACAGCAAAAAGAACAAGAACAGACATGGAATGATGTGTGTGTTTTGCAAAAGAAAAAATGAAAACAGCTGAGGAAGAAGAGCATGACTGGCTGAAACAGTAAATAGACTGAATGTTTCCTACTAGAATATGGGTGGACATAGTCTGCCATAGGGCTTGCTTCTAGTTTCTGTTTCTATTTCTAGTTTCTGACAGATCTGATTTTGTTCAAACTAATTTTTGATGTGAAACGAGAAGCAAGGGCCCCCTACACTTTGTTTTACTGAAGCATCACACTTCCTAGAGGCTAGAGGTGTAATTCTCCCTTTGTCTTTTAAAAAAAAAATTGAGGTAGGAAGGGCTCTTACACAAAGGAGCCATTCAGGGATCCCCTTCTGGGATCTTGGAAGTGACAGCTTTCTGGTACATGTCCAGCTTGGTGGATATAAGGCTGCCTTCACTCCCAGGCAATAGGAGAACCATGCAATGGTTTGTATCCATGTGAGTCTCCTCATAATGTCATCCCACACTTCTCTTCTAGCTGGGGGGGGGGGGCAGGGGTTTGGGAAGGGAAGGTCCATAGGTTGGTAGGCAATTAGATTGTCCAGTGCCTGGGTCCATGCTCTGTTACAGTCAAGGTGCATTGCTCTGAGCTGTACAAAGCGCTGAATGCTGCCTCAAAGATCAATTCAGAATGTTGGCTACCATGTAATAAAACATGGAGTCAGTTCGCAACATCCCTGACACTAGAGCCATCAACCTCTTCTGCTATGCCAACACACTTCATTTGTGAGTTACTTTGTAAGCAATGCAAGTGTGGTCAGGTCCCCTCCAATGAGGTGCTGTGTGTTTCCTTCCTAAACTCTGTCCTCACCCTCTTTTTCACCACTAGGGCTACAAGTAGCATTAGTGGTTCTGGAAAAGGAATTGGAATGTATGAAAACTAAAACAATAGCTAGGAAGACACTGGGAAAGGAGGAGTAAAAAACATTTCAGGTACCAAGACAAGGAGGTCCTTCTTAACTACTGTATATCATATTTTACAAGGCAGTAAGCCGTTCTGAATTATGCAATTGGGTAGGAACAATTCAGGAGCTGAAATTCATTTTCCTCTATGTGTGAAAATGATAGTTTAAGGAACTGTGATTGGATAGAATAAAAGAAAGGATTTACTGTATATCATTTGCACATGCGTATAAAATTCTCAAACTTTGAAACCAAGAGTTCATCTAAGATTGACTTATGAATAAATAAATGATTTGAATAATGTTCATAGTTTTGGTCTGGTGATAAAAGGTGCTACTGAAGTAGCTTAAAGTATAATAAAAAATATGAGTTGGCATACAGCTGTAGAAACAAAAGCACCTTTGACTGCATGATTATTACTATCATTTTGTAACTTGAATTTATTATTTTAATGGTCTCATTTTTCATTCACTGAAATTAAAAGGCTCTCTGCAAAACCCAAGCTTTAAATAGAAGCTTACTAAGATGGATTGTTTAGTACATGCAGCTTCTGAACTCATTTATTCTCTGGCCCAATACGGAATTAAAAGACCACCATGCTTGGTGCAATTTGCTAGTACGTTTATGTAATCTATCTATCTATCTATCTATCTATCTATCTATCTATCTATCTATCTATCTATCTATCTACCTACCTACCCACTCATCCATCCATCCATCCATCCATCCATCCATCTACCATCACTACTTTAGGGTACATAATTTAATGCAAATATTGATAGTGTTTCAATATCCTGGGCATTTTTGAAACAGCAACTCTAGTTCTACATGCAAAAATATCGCAATGCAATAATAATTGGGATGCACATATATGATTGTCTCATTTTGTCTCACAATTCATACTCATTTACTTAGTGAATAAAGGTAATTATCAACTAGTCTGAGGCTCCAAAAAGAACCTGGAAAAGTTAATTTCCACAGTCTTTAGGATTTATGGGAGTTGTAGTCCAAATTATCTTTTCTAGTTTGGACCTCATGCTTCAGGATCCACAAAGGTTCCCTGTGCTAGTGGAACTCTGAGCCAGTTGGGGTCATCCCATATTTCTTAGTCTCCACAAACATTTCCTCCAGGTTGAATATGCGGAAGAGCCAGTTTTGTAAAGAACAAGCCACAAGGACAACAGAACAAATCACAGCAGTGTCCCATATACACTAGAAACTCCTAAAAAAAAACCAATCACATCACAAAACCTTTTCAACCTGATATCTCTGGAGATGCCAGTTGTAGCTTATCCAGCTCAAGAAAATATCTGGAATTGTGCCCACTGATTCACCCCCCCCCACACACACACACACACAGAAGATATGGGAATGGCATGGCTTACAAGTGCAGTATTGGGAGACATAGCTTTGGAGAAATAGCTGTATTATACCTGTACATCTTCCAGTGCAGCATTTCAGCCTATCAGATTCCTGAAAAAACTATTAGAGTGACTCTTCATTTTGTTCATTTCTACTGGGATGGAAGAAAGAGGTCCTCCCAAGTTACTGTTGCTACAGATGGTTCAACTGGGAATTGAAACTGATCTTCTGCCCATTTAACTTGGGCTCTATCACTGCACTGTGATCCTGAAACTGGATTCATCATTCTGTACCCACATGCTGTACCCACAGTTCCAAAATAGTTGCCCATGTAAGGTAGAGCAAACATTCCAAAAAGGTCTGAGAGAAGATCCTCATTTTTAGCCCGAGGTAAACCTGTTGGGTTTGTAATGGTTTTGTCTCCTCACCTCACCCCACTATTACTCCCCTACCAGTTACTAGAATCATAGAATGATATAGTTGGAAGAGACCACCAGGGACATCCAGTCCAACCCCCTGCCATGCAGGAAATCCAATCAAAGCATCCCCAATAGATGGCCATCTAGCCTCTGCTTAAAGACCTCCAAGGAAGGAGACTCCACTACACTCCCAGGGAGTGTGTTCCACTGTCGAACAGCCCTTACTGTCAGGAAGTTCTTCCTAATGTTGAGGTGGAATCTCTTTTCCTGTAGCTTGCATCCATTGTTCCGGGTCCTGTTCTCTGGAGCAGCAGAAAACAAGCTTGCTCCCTCCTCAATATGACATCTTTTCAAATATTTAAACAGGGCTCTCATATCACCTCTTAAACTTCTCTTCACCAGGCTAAACATCCTCAGCTCCCTGAGTCGTTCCTCATAGGACATGGTTTCCAGACCTTTCACCATTTTAGTCGCCTTCCTTTGGACATGCTCCAGTTTCTCCACATCCTTTGTAAATTGTGGTGCCCAGAACTGGACACAGTATTCCAGGTGAGGCCTGACCAGAGCAGAATATAGTGGCACTATTACTTCCCTTGATCTAGACACGATACTTCTATTGATGCAACCTAAAATTGCATTGGCCTTTTTAGCTGCCGCATCGCACTGTTGACTCATGTCCAACTTGTGGTCTACTTGGACTCCCAGATCCCTTTCACACGTAGTCTCATTCAGCCAGGTGTCCCCCTTCCTATATCTGTGCATTTCATTTTTCCACCCTAAGTGCAGTACCTTACATTTCTCTGTGTTGAATTTCATTTTGTTAGCTTTGGCCCAGCTTTCTAGTTTATTCAGGTCATTTTGAATGTTGATCCTGTCCTCTGGGGTATTAGCTATTCCTCCTAATTTGGTGTCATCTGCAAATTTGATAAGTATGCTCCCAATTCTGTCATCCAGGTCATTGAAAAGATGTTGGGCCCAGGACAGAGCCCTGTGGGACCCCACTGGTCACTTCTTTCCAGGATGAAAAGGTGCCATTGTTGAGCACCCTTTGGGTTCGGCCAGTCAACCAGTTACAAATCCATGTAACAGTTAGCTTGTCTAGCCCACCTTTTTCAAGCTTGTTTGCAATAATGTCATGGGAAACCTTGTCAAAGGCCTTACTGAAATCAAGATATACTATATCCACAGCATTCCCTTCATCTACCAAGCTGGTAATTTTATCAAAGAAAGAGATTAGATTTGTCTGGCATGACTTGTTTCTCTGAAACCCATGTTGAGTTTTTGTGATTATGGCATTGCCTTCTAGATGTTCACAGACTCTCTGTTTAATGATCTGCTCCAGAATCTTTCCTAGTACTGATGTCAGACTAACTGGACGATAATTGTTGGGATCCTCTTTTTTCCCATTTTTGAAGATGGGAACAACATTTGCCCTCCTCCAGTCTGCTGGTACTTCTCCTGTTTTCCAGGAGTTTTCAAATATGATTGCCAATGGCTCCAATATTACATTTGCCAGTTCTTTTAGTACCTTTGGATGTAGTTCATCTGGTCCTGGAGATTTAAATTCATTTAGATCAACAAGGTATTCCTGTACTATCTCTTTACTTATTCTGTACTGAAATTCCCCTAATCTGTCCTCTGCTCCATTATCCTCAGGTTGAGCACCCTTTGCCTTTTCTGAGAAGACTGAGGCAAGGAAGGTGTTGAGTAATTCTGCCTTTTCTCTGTCCCCTGTTAGCATTTTGCCATCTTCTGCCCGCAGTGGCCCTACCGTTTCCTTCTTCTTCCTTTTGCTGCGGACTTATCCAAAAAATCCCTTTTTATTCTTTTTAACTTCTCTAGCAAGCCTGAGCTCATTCTGCGCTTTAACTTTTCTGACTTTACCCCTACACATGCCTGCTATTTCTTTGAATTCCTTTTTTTGTGATTTCCCCCTTTTTTCCATTTCTTATACATGTTCCGTTTCAAACTTAGCTCGGTTGAAAGTTCCTTAGTCATCCATCCTGGTTTCTTGAGACACCTCCCGTTTTTCTTTCTCACTGGAACTGTTTGAAATTGTGCCTTCAGTATCTCCCTTTTGAGAAAGTCCCATCCGTCCTGAACTCCTTTATCTTTTAGTATTTCTGACCATGGAATTGCCCTCAATACTTCTCTAAGTTTACTGAAATCCGCTCTCCAAATATCAGGATAGTTGAAGTCACCCATCCCTACTACATCTCTCTTTTCTGAGTGAGTAGTCATCTCACTCAGAATTGGATAGCATCCAGTTCCTCAGTCTGACTTGGGGGTCTGTAGTAGATTCCCACCGTAACATTCTTGTTGTTTCCCTCCCCTTTAATTTTTATCCAGATGCTCTCCACCTGGCTTGCATGATTGATGTCCTGGATCTCTTCACTGGTGTAAATATCTCTGACATATAGTGCTATTCCTCCTCCTTTCTTATTTGGCCTATTTCTCTTGAAAAGGTTATACCCCTCTATTTCCACATTCCAATCATGAGACTCATCCCACCAGGTTTCAGTGATGCCTATTATATCATATTTGCTTTGTTGTACTAGGAGTTCGAGTTCATCTTGCTTATTTCCCATGCTCTGTGCATTAGTGCAGAGACATCGCAGACCATGGGTCCCATTTACGTGCTGCTTGTTCAAGTTTTTTTGCCTCCCACTGTTGGGTCCTTGCACTTTTTTTCTTGTTTCCTCTATGTCAGTTTGACTATTTTCTCCAGCCCTTTTGCCTTCCTTAATATTGTCTCCCTTCCTCACGGAACTCAGTTTAAAGCCCTCCTGATCAAGTTCTTGAGACTGTTGGCAAAAACATTTCTTCCAACTGGCGTGAGATGCAACCCGTCCATTGCAAGAAGTCCCTCCTCATGGAACCGCAGCCCATGATCGAAGAATCCAAATCGTTCTCAGCGGCACCATCTGCGAAGCCAGTTGTTCACATCCACTATTTTCCTCTCCCTTCCTGGACTGTGCCCTTCAACTGGTAGAAGAGACGAGATGACAACCTGTGCATCCATTTCTTTTAGCTTCCTACCAAGTGCCTCATAATCCCTTTTGATGTTCTGCAGGCTGTGTCTTGCAGTATCATTGGTTCCCATGTGGACCAAAAGGAAGGGGTATTGGTCAGTAGGCTTGACCAGTCTTGTCATCCTCTCTGTCACATCATGGATCTTTGCCGCTGGAAGACAACACACCTCTTGAGACATCTTGTCAGGCCTACAAATCACTGCTTCTGTACCCCTCAGCAAGGAGTCCCCCACTATGACCACACGCCTTGTCTGAGGCTGAGCAGCAACTGTTCCCTCAGGTGGGACTCTCAGGCTTGCCTGCTCTATCCCTGAAGTCTGTCCATGCTGCTCTTCTTCGTCCTCCTTGATAAGGGAAAGAGCTTCGAATCGATTCTCTAGCTGCAAGCTCCCCGAACAATCCCTTCTTGGCCTACTTCTCTGTTTGACATTCCTCCAGCTGTCTGCCTCCTGTGTATGTGAAGTGACCTCTTCCACTTCAGCATCTTCCTCTGCGTGGTATTTGTCCAGGATTGTTAGTTCTGTTGTGTCCAGGAAATCCTCCTGCTCCCTAATATGCTGAAGCATAGCTACTCTGGATTGCAATTGCTGCACTTTCTCCTCCAAGAGGGCTACCAACTTGCACTTGGGGCATATGAAGTTCTCCACTTCTGTAGGCAAGAAGAGAAACATCCCACAAGTGTTGCTCTCTTCTCCATTTTAGGTGTGTATGAGAGAGGATTACATGTGTGTTATTTTTTCTTCAATTGGTAACACTATTGTTCAATACTTTGAAAACAATGGAATACAGCATTGCTTGAATTATTCCTACTATAACATTATTAAAAGAGAGATTCCACATTTTAAATGCCTCCCATCTAACTTATTGAAACAAGAGTGCTGCTAGAAAGGACCTGATTCTGTGTCACACCGTTAACTCCATTGTCACCACCATTATCACAGCAACATTCCAGTTTCTCCACTTGAAAGGAGAAATTGCAGGGGGTGAGAATGAATATTAAAGATGCTGAATATTTTTAAAAGTTTTTTTGTAAACCAGATGCACTAAGGAAGCTTTAATAACTCTTAATAGCCATAGGCATAGTTAGATATGTGATCCAAATTAGAATCTTTAAAGAATGTTTCAAAGTCTGCCATGATGTACTTTAAAGTCAGACTGACTATTTTTATTGGAAATTTCCCCCTTTCCATTCTTTTTCTCTTTGTGGGTGGCTGAAAAGTTAAGCTTTGTTACAGGTATTATAATCCATTCTGGTTTAGCCACAAATGTCTGGAAAAGGCTGTGTGGTTAAGGTAACTGCAGGAGCAACTGGCACAACTTGAGAGAAAGGAAGGTGAAAATAAAGCCTATTTTATTTCACATTTCTTTCACACTTACATGAAGTTTAAGAAAAGTGCATTTAGATGTTGTTAGTAGTAGAGTTTCTGCTCATATATGTTTGAGGATATAAAAAGGGAGGTAAGCCATAAATAGGCTTTACATATGATCCAAAGATAAAAGGAAGGTGTGAGTTGTTGCTCATTTCCCTACAGTCATTTTGCAATTTTATTTATTTTTATTAATCTACTTATTTATGAGCTTCCCAGTAACCAGGACTGACTGGGTGATGCAAATATTAAAAACAGTTTCAAATCACAAGTTAAACCTTTTTGGCTTGAATTCAGGCTATTTGAAGAACTGTACCATTCTTTACGTTTCCAGCTGCAGTTCTGGGAGTGGGCAGTCATGTGGTCTCAGTCTCCTCTTCTTTCCTTCTCCCCTCTTCTCTTCACATTGCCATAGTGTGTTAAAAAGAGAAATGAAAATGAAAATAAAAAGGGCATACTAGGTAGAGCAATAAGGCAGGGAGGCAGGGTTAAGAAGCAGCCTTCTGCAAAAAATATTTTTTTCTGATTGGAAAATATTGTTTCTTAGAAAGAAAACCTTTTCTTCCTGCACAGAACCTTTTCTGCAAAAAAACCCACATGATTTTCTATCCAGAATAATTTTCACATACAAGGAGAATACTGTAGAAGAATGTTCATTTTATCCTTCAGCAAGGAGAAAATTACTGTAGTCATTCATCCCTGCAAGTGTAGACAAAATAGCCAAGGATTTACATACCTATCATTCCCCCTTCAGAACAAAAACACATCCCTATATCTATAGCAATTTAGTAGATGTTTAAAACAGTAGTTTCAATAAAGCTATGTATGCACTGATTTTTTTCAGAATATTTTTTCTTTTAAAAAAATATGTATGCATCTTGAGACCCTAACCAAGATGCTATTCCTGATAGTCTGTGTTCCATCTGTGGAGCATAAAGCTGAACCACAGCATCTACACTGTGGATTGGCAGACGAAGAGGCTTATCCTTCATCCCCAGCTGTACAATGAAAGCTGGACAACTCCATGGTGGTCCTCTGTCCAGATGGTATTGTGGACTGGGGAAGAAGGATCTTCTTTTTCTCACATACTCCAAACAAATGCCCAAGCTGATACAGTGGACTCTTGTTATACGCTAGGGTTTGGTTCCAAGATCCCCCGTGGATAACAAAATCCATGGATGCTCAAGTCCCATTAAATATAGTGACATAGCAAAATGGTGTCCCTTATAAAAATTGGAAAATCAAGGTTTGATATCTGAAATTTATACTTTTTTTTGAACATTTTCAAACCATGGATGCTTGAATCTGTGTAAAAAAAAAATCTGTGTATAAGAAGGGCCGACTGTACTTTCCTCCCTTCTGTACATTAGGAGCCCAACAGTACCCAGATGCATCACTCTGGCCAATCAGCGCCAGGGGGTGGAGCTGCACTGGGGAGATGTCCACTTGACATTTGATATCTGGGGCGAAGTCATTGCACAAGGAGGCATCATTTATCTCCTTGCACAATGCCTGAAAAAATATACATAAAGTATGGCTTGTGCCAGCATGAATCACCAAGAGGATTTTGGCCTTTGTTTCTTCTATACATCAAGTTCCACTGGAAGTTTCTATTCTCTTTTGCTCCCATAATTTAAGTTCCTGTTTATGTTCATGCAAATAAATGTTAAGAATTATTTTCAAACTAGATCTGAATTGAACCTCACTGGACCTTATCACAAAATTAATAGTTAAATTAATTAGTTGTTTGAAGTGTAGAAATTAAGGATGTATAAAGTTCATAACCTACACATTGAACATGTGAAATAATGCATCCAACGAAGTATCTACCTTTTCCATACAAGCATCACCACAACAGATGGACACACATTTTTTCCTGTTGTTTTATGGGACCTCTTCTATGATTGTCATTCCATTTGCCAAACTGTTTCTTACTGCAGAGCTCCTAAAGCTGCCAACAAATGAAAAGACACCTAATTGTATTTTAGCATTACTCAGTTTATTTCCATGCATTTTGAATTAAATTCAGGCCACTGCTGGCAACTTTTCATGGCACTGGCAGAGATGTGAGTACTTGATAAAAGGATTTAATAGCTGCTCTGGAGAGCAAACACCCTTTAAAGTGCAGTGAGCATTCTCGCACAAACCACTGTTGTAGGCCAACAAATATGGCATTTGTATATGTGACTATAACTCATATATAAAGTGCTATATATTCTATGTGGATGATATTGAAATGCCCTGCCCATGCAATCAAAATTATATGCCATAGAAAATTGATTTCTCCAGCCTCCAGAAATAATGCAAACCATGGGATAATGGCATCATTCCTCTGACTTGGAACAGTGCATTCTGTCTGTTGTTATTATATATAGTTTATAATAAGAAAGAATTAGGAAATGGACAAAGAACTATGCCATATGCCATGAGTGGGCTACTGTTGGAGAGTAAGGAGGCTCATTAGCCCTCCTCCATTAGACTTGGAGGGCTACAAGTCTTCTGATGCATCCCTTCTGGGGAAACTAAACATGTTGGCCTCCAACGTATTTTCTAGTGATGGAGGGCAATTTTTTTCCCATGTTTGGGGGGCCTCCTGAGCTATTCTAGGCCCAGGAAAAGCCTGTTAAGCAACATGAAGTAATCCTTCTTCTCCTAGACTTAAAAACGTATAAAAATGTAATCAACAAATCTCATTTCTATCCAATGCTGACACCAGTAATCTAGACAATTTAGTGTTCTGACTCTGTACAGGGTAACTTCAGCACCCATTCTACATTCAGTGGCAATCCATTGAACGAGGAGGTACTGGATATTTCTTTGCATAACACTGAAAATTTCCTTATACCACTGTAAGCCCTGGCTAAACTAGAATATGTCATTAAGAGTATATTGGCCTATACAATCATCTCTATATATTGTATTATTTCAATAGGCATTATCTGTATTTTTTCAAAAATATATCCACAATCCTAATGGCTAGAAGGGATGCAGTGCTTAGTGGTTAAGATGCTGACTCTGTCAATTGCAAGATCAGCAGGTTGGCAGTTCAAGGCCCAAGCGCTGTGTAACGGAGTGAGCTCCCGTCTCTAGTCCCAGCTTCTGTCAACCTAGCAGTTTGAAAGCATGTAAATGTACAAGTACATAAATAGGTACCACTTCAGTGGAAAGGTAACAGCATTCCATGCAGCCATGCTGGCCATGTGACCACAGAGTTGTCTTTGACAATGTTGGCTCTTTGGCTTAGTAATGGAGATGAGCATCACTCCCTACAGTCAGACATGACTGGACAAATTTGTCAAGACAAAACTTTTACCTTTATCTCAAATGGATTGAAACTGTTTTTTAAAACAGTTTCTAAAAAAGATGCTCTCAGGTATATAACATACATGCTTCCATGACCACATTTGATTCTGTACATTCATACAACTTTTCTGGAGCTCTGTTTAGGGATGGAAAGAACATTTGTTACTATTTGTTTTCTGGCTGAATAATTCGCTTCCCAAATCTTGGGAATTACCCCACTAAGAAGAATATAGCAATGGCAAGATTCTTCACATGTTCTAAAGTCTTCCATGGAATTATTTTGTAGAGAAATCAGTGTAACTTTTCAGTGCAAAACCTGTAGCCTGTTTAAGTTAATTCCCAGGAAGATGTCTGAAGAAGTGCACAGAAATATTCTCACACACTGGGGAGGAACCTATGGAGACAGTTTGTCCTTGCATGCATGAACAAAGAACATGACAATTTACATCCTCATGCTCCCTGTAAAGAGAAAAGTGGAGGAGGGAGAGGAAGAACCACATTTTCTGTATGTGACCATTAAACAAACCCACATAGTTAAAAAGAGAGGGAGAACATAAGCAAGCAGAACTTAGAGAATTATGAAAGAAAGAAAAAACCCTAAGACCTCTGTATATATTTATACTATATATGTATAAATCAAATGCATTCCATCAGTCATCTAAGTGGCTTTCTCATTGATTTTACTTGTGCAGGTGCAGGTCTGGGAGCTTTTCCAGGTGAAACAAAGGGGGGGACCATTTGCTTCAGTACTGACAGCATTTTTTGAAGGTGAGTTGCCATGAAAGCAGTTCATCATCATTCATCCCAGAATTGAAAGAGGTTGTAAAGAACTGTTATTTTTTGTTTGTCATTGTGAAATACATGTGCTACCAAATCTCATCCAAAGATTTTCTAAACTATGTTCCCCCAACATAAAACTATTTTTGAGTCTTATCCTCCCCCCCCCTTTTCCAATATTTTTCACAATGCAAACTCAGAATTATCCTACATCTTGAGTGCTTGTGGTGACATTTTGCTATTTGTAGAAGAACCAAAAAAAATATGCACCAGTATTAAGCAGAGATAGATGGATGGATGGTTTGGTTTTTTTGAATGATGACGCTGACAATAATCATCTAATGCAGTTTCCTTGTCAAAGCGTACATGAGACAAAACGAAGTAAATCTTAAAGTGTTCCCTGGATGGTTAATGAAGAACATAAGGAATTGTCAATATAATAACCTTAAGATAACTATGGTAAAATTATGACAAACCAGCTGGTAAAGGGAAATGATTGTTGGGATGAATCTTCAGATAAATATTTTACTGATCTAGAAATATTTCTGAATGTAAGATATTTGATAATGGCCAGATGACAACATATGGTTGTGTCTCTATTTCATGTTGACATTCTCCTCTGTGTACAGAACATAAAGTACAACACACGTCTTGCCTGAAGGACTTTACTACCCAGAAAACCATTGCATGATGCTATCCTCACAACATATGGTGATACACACACGAGAGAGAGAGAGAAATAGAGAAGCATGCAATCCAATGTTCATGGTTATTTTTGCTCTGTATTTGAAATATTTGTACTAATCAAAACCTTTGATTGTGGGCACTCAACACAGTACAGTGGTACCCCGGGATACGAATGCGCCGCCTTACGAAATTTCCGGGTTACGAAAAAAATCCATTTAAAATAACTGTTCCGGGTTACGAAGGTTATTTCGGGTTACGAAAAAATTTTTGGTGCTTTTCGGCGCTATTTCGCACGAAATCGTGGCTTTTCCCCATTAGCACCTATGGCTTTTTCGCCTTACGAAGATTTTCGGGTTACGAAAGCGGCGGCGGAACGAATTAATTTCGTAACCCGGGGTACCCCTGTACCATATATGAAAAGCTGAAATACCTTAAAATAAATTTCATTCGTGACAACGAGTAGGTCACTGACATTATTTTCATAATTTGTTGAGTATTCCTAATGGTCTTATGCTGGCAGACTGAATTTTGGTTGCAGTACTCTGTGTCTAACAAACTCATTATGAACACAATGATATTTCTATACAATCATTGGATCATGTTGCAAATTTCTTCTGAAACTACAGACGAAAGAGAAAAAATAGCATCAAATGAAGAGGTGTGTTAGAAACAATAAATCAGTATTTGGAAAAATTGCTGGTTGTACTAATGCACTGGTGTAAAATAATTAAATAACATTAATTCACTGACACCTGTAAAGATATCTGCTCAAATTTTGGGGAATATTAATTAGCTCAACATACCTTACAAGTACCCTTTTCGGATCGAATCCCAGCAGTGTTTATGAAGGGACCAGAACTTCCAGGAACTGACGCAAAGGCAAAGTCTTTGAATTTTAATCTAGTTTATTGATGCACAGAGGGACACACTCACACCCATACATTCACTCATGCAATCACTCAAGGCTAAGAGAAGAAAGGGAGGAAAAATGGAGAGAGAACACAAGGCCTTCTAATGGAAAAACTTGCCTGCAATGGTTTCCCTCGGAGTCAAGGTAGATGCAGCAACACTGAAGGAAAATGGGAAAAGGGTGTGTGGAACCAGGAGAAGCAGACTGACAGAGTGACTGCCTGCCACCAACATGGAACTTCGAACAAAGGAAAAACTGGACTTTAAATAGGTTCCTAGTCACGTAGTCAGCAGAGGCGGTTGTCCTACATCAAAGTAAACCAAATTTACACATCACTTGATCTATAGGCATCCTTTGCCATGGGAAAACGGAATGGCTTGTATCTGTGAAGCATC
The DNA here is from genome assembly GCF_019175285.1 of Sceloporus undulatus. Taxonomy (NCBI): domain Eukaryota; kingdom Metazoa; phylum Chordata; class Lepidosauria; order Squamata; family Phrynosomatidae; genus Sceloporus; species Sceloporus undulatus. The sequence continues at coordinate 73,265,702 of NC_056522.1, read as the reverse complement.
TCTCAGTCATAAATCTGTCTCCTAGGTGTGAAGGAATCTTTCCTGTTTGCAACTCCTAAGTAAGGCTGCTGCCTACGTGGTCTCTCCGCTTTCAGGTCATGGCAGCTAAGGGGCAGCTCCCATAATGCCTTTCCATTAGGGTCATCAGGAGACATACTTCACCCTATAGATGCAGAGCTTGCTTGGAGGCTCCTATGATCAAGTGATGCCAGGGAAAAGGGGCCACCTGATTACCTCCACAGATGCATTTTGGGATAGGGATTTTGGGGGTATTTTTATAAAATTCCAGACTTGATAACACACCGAAATATTAAGACAACATATTGATAGTTGTAAATGACAGGCATGCAATGATATGAAGTTTTAAATAAATGTTTTTGTCATTTTAGCAACTAAATAGTTGCTAAATAAATTATTTGTAGAATTAATAATAAATTAATAAATTATTTCCAGCAGACTGGAGGAAGGCAAACGTTGTCTTCATCTTCAGAAAGGGAAAAAAAGAGGATCCCAGCAATTATCATCCAATCAATACCAGGAAATACTCTAGAGCAGATCATTAAAAAGAGAGTCTGTGAACATTTAGAAAGCAATGCCATGATGACTAAAAGTCAATATGGGTTTCTGAGAAACAAGTCATGCCAAACTAATCTGATCTCCTTTTTTTGATAAAATTACCAGCTTGGTAGATGAAGGGAATGCTATAGGAATAGCATATCTCGATTTCAGTAAGGCCTTTGACAGGTCACCCCATGGTATTCTTGTAAACAAACTAGTAAAATGTGGGCTAGACAATACAACTGTTAGGTGGATTTGTATTTGGTTGACTGGCCGAACCCAAAGGGTGCTCAACAATGCCTCCTCTTCATCCTGGAGAGAAGTGACCAGTGGGGTGCCACAGGGTCCTGTCCTGGGCCCAGTGCTGTTCAACATCTTTATCAATGACTGAGATGAAGGAATAAAGGTCATGCTTATCAAATTTGCAGATGACACCAAATTAGGAGGAGTAGCTAATACCCCAGAGGACAGGATCAAAATTCAAAATGACCTTAAGGGATTAGAAAGCTGGGCCAAAACTAACAAAATTAACTTAAACATAGAGAAATGTAAGATACTGCACTTTGGTAGAAAAAAGGAAATGCATAAATATAAGATGGGGATGCCTGGCTTAAGGAGACTACATGGGAAAAGGATCTAGGAGTCCTAGTAGACAACAGGTTGAATATTAGTCAACAGTGTGATGCAGCAACTAAAAAGGCCAATGCTATTTTAGGCTGCATCAATAGAAGTATCGTGTTTAGATCAAGGGATGTAATAGTGCCACTCTATTCTGCTTTGGTCAGGCCTCACCTGGAATACTGTGTCCAGTTCTGGGCACCACAATTCAAAAAGGATGTTGACAAGCTGGAGCATATCCAAAGGAGGGCCATCAAAATGGTGAAAGGCCTGTAAACCATGCCTTATGAGGGAAGACTTAGGGAGTTGGGTATGTTTAGCATGGAAAAGAGATGGTTAAGAGGTGATATGATAGCCCTGTTTAAGTATTTGAAGGGGTGTCACATTGAGGATGAAGCAAGCTTGTTTTTTGCTATTCCAGAAACTAGAACATGGAAAATGGATGCAAGCTCCAGGAACAGAGATTCCAGCTCAACATTAGAACTTCCTGGCAATAAGAGCTGCTCGACAGTGGAACACACTCCTTCAGAGTGTGGTGGAGTCTCCTTCTTTGGAGGTCTTTAAACAGAGGCTGGATGGCCATCTGTCACTGATGCTTTGTGATTTTCTGCATGGCAGGGGGTTGGCCTGGATGGCCCTTGTCGTCTCTTCCAACTCTTTGATTCTATTATTCTATTTCATACAGAAAGCTATATCATAGCCCACATTTTCCATCCCATCCTGAATTAAGAAAATCTATAATTTCAAATTCTCTCTTCACCCTCCCACAAATTATTTTGATCTGATCAACAATGATTGACTATTTATCCCAATACATCTTTTTTTCTAATAGAACATTCTCTCTAGGATGATGTCTAACTATTGGGTGCATGGATCCATCACTTTCTGCTAGCAGGCCAAATAACATCTTGAGAGGAGAGTACAAGCAGGAAACATCCCTTCCCTGGTGTTTCCTTCTCTAGTCAAAATGAGAGCCCCTGTTTCAAATCACATTTTATAATGTTTTCTTAATCTTAATCTCACCTTTAAAGGAATTCCCTAAGGGGTTGTTCCCATATTCTCAAAATTGGTTCAACACCTTGGGTGATTCCCTCCATATTTATGTGAAAACCTGGAAGAGATTCATTGTCAGTGACATTTTGCAACCAGCAACCACTGAGCACAACTTTCCCTTCATTTCATGATGATCCACTGTAAAGGGCAGGAAAATTAGTAACAGAAGATCACTGTTGAAGAAAATTATTAAAATTCATGTCAACCACGTCAGACTGAAATTATTCCACTTCTTCCCACTGCATCTTTGGTATGCTTTGATAGATAAAGCAAACTATCTTTGTAATTATTGTAATACCTTTGTCTATACCATTTCCACATTTATCCGCATTCTAAATCCAACTATATCTTTTGTCCCTAATTTTTTGAAAAAAACTGAACAAGGCACATCTTTTTGTCTTCTTTTCCCTCTGTTACAAAGAACTTCAGCTCTCCATAGCTTTGGAACATGCTGTATATGTTTGTTACTTTAAAATATATAGATAGGGGTGGGTCTAAATGGCCAGAAACACACATTTAATCAACTGCAGATGTTTCAGAAAACTATCCAGTGTTGCCTTCATTCAAAAATGTTGGCAGCTCAATTCTCAAATGCAATTGACAATCATATTATACTTTTTTTCATTTAGCATGTTTAATGAATTAAGTTTTCTACATTCAAATAAACCCAGCAAGAATTGTCTTGGGTGCACACCTGGACTCTGAGAAATTCTTATTTCACTGAAGCATTGAGATGTCAATAATAACCTGGTTGAAAATGCAGATCGGAGTGCATGCTGCTTGGTTTTATTATAAACCTTCAAGTTATCCTCTAGTTCAAAATACATAAGGAAATTGTGCATTCAGTGATGTCCAGGCTGAGTAATGTACTTGAATCATTTGCAATTTTAACAATAAATAAATCTTCCCCTATAGAGCCAGATAACACAGACTAGGACTGTCCTGGATGCAGAGCTATTGATAAGAGTGCAAGTCGCTTTCTACCAGCTGGCTTGCTAGCCACCCTTCTTTTTGCTGAAAGTTTATGACTTGGCTTGTACCTACAAGAAAGATATGAATGCATGACCAGTTTTTGTGATGCTTATTAACCTGATGGGGATAGCGACAGTCATTTCATGATGACTTCAACACACCAAAAACTAGTGTGAGAATAAGAACTAAATTTACTCTTCCATGGACATGAATTATTTTCTTATATTCCCTCCATCTCATCCAAATTAAAAAGACACCAAGGGATCTCACAATCAACAAAGCCTCTGACAACAAAATTCTTTTTTACTAAGTCTTTTTATACTATTCCAGATACCTTTGCTATTTGTCCGCTGTCCAGCTGCAAGTGTGTGGGGGTTTTTTTTAGCAGCATCAGTACTAGGTGGATGATGAGGGCTGGGGATGCACAGGCTTTCATTGTCAGGTTGCAGCAGCATATCTGCAGTTATCAAGCAATAAAGTCTGAGCTGGGAAAGAATGAGATTCATCCGGATGCACGGGGCGCGGGGTTATCAGTATACTGATGACACCCAGATAGTCTTTTCTGTGTCTCCGACTGATGCAGTGACCAAGGATGGCATCTCTCCTCTCGATGCCTGTCTAGAGTCGGTAATGGGCTGGATGAGGGAAAACAGACTCAGTTTGAATCCAGAGAAAACGGAAGTGCTCGTGATAGGTTCTCCAGGCCCGGGGATGGTTATTTCTCCACCTGTCCTGAACGGGATCACGCTTCCCGTGAAGGACTCTGTCCGCAGTCTGGGGGTGCTCCTTGATTCATCGCTCCACCTTACATCTCAGGTGGATGCAACGGTCAGGAGCACCTGTTATCAACTTTGGTTGATACGCCAGCTGCGTCCCTACCTGGGCCGGGGGGACCTTGAAACAGTAGTACATGCTCTGGTAACCTCTCGATTGGACTTCTGCAATGCGCTCTACATGGGCAACCCTTGTACCATACTCGGAAGCTGCAATTGGTGCAGAATATGGCAGCAAGATTGGTCACTGATACTTCCAGGACCAGTCATATAACACCGGTCCTTAAAGACCTTCATTGGCTGCCTATTCGCTTCCGGGCGCAATACAAGGTGTTGGTTATTACCTGTAAAGCCCTAAATGGCTTGGGCCCAGGGTACTTGGAGGACCGCCTCTCTCCATACAATCTGCCCCGCACACTTAGGTCTGCCAGGAAGCAATTATTAAGAGTCCCAGAAGCGAGATATTCCATCACTAATCAGAGGGCCTTCTCCATCTCGACCCCTAGGCTCTGGCACTCGCTTCCCGGCGAGCTTCGCTCAGCCACTTCACTGGACCAATTTAAAAAGGGGTTAAAAACACACCTGTTCCAGCAGGCATACCCCTAATGCCCCCGAAGTACTCCCCTCTCCCCTCTCAGCAGCACTGTAATGCTAGCTGGTGTTAGTTGTATTGTGTACTTGTGATTTTATTTTGATGTTTTATTGTGTATAATGCTGTTGTTGCATTTTTAACATGTTGTTACCCACCTTGATCACTGGAAAGGCGGGCTACAAATAAAATATTATTATTATTATTATTATTATTATTATTATTATTATTATTATTATTATTATTGCAGCTGGTTCTTCTATAGCTGTGTGTGCCTGTCTACAACAGGCAAGATAAACAGCAGCTGCTGCCAGAATTCCTAACTGAACATGCATGAACAGCAAAACTGTAAGGAAAGAGGAGAACAGTTCAGCATATTACTAAAACTTTGGTCACCAAAATGGAAATCATACAGAAGTTGAGGTCTGTGACAGAAAAAGTCATTCCTGGACACATTTTGGAAGAAGCCTTCAAGTGGTCTCTAGAAGATTCAAAATGTTTTTGTTTACATAAGAAAGGCTTATATTTGTTGCTTAATTGCAAAAGTGTATACTGTTGGATTTAAATAAAAGTTTGCTGAACTTTGCTGAACTCTTCTTCTTTTCTAGCATACCAAATTCTCTGTTAAAGAAATAATGCCCAGGAACACATCTGATTTTTCACTGAGGTATGCTCCAGTTACATTGTGTATTATGGTTGTGTATTATGATTGATATAGAGCACTTGACCATTCAAAATACTTCATTGCAAAGATGGTGATCAAAATTAAATACAAAAATTCTCATGAGAATTGTGCACATGAGATTTCAGTTTTATTGTCTCCAAGTAGATTCTGGACATTTTGCTTAGTATTGTAGAATTTTGTACCTGCCCTTCAAATAATTTTTGTGCTGCAAATCTCAGGATATTTTAGGCCTGGACAACTGTTTTGGGCCTCAGTGCTCTTGTCAAAATAAGTACAGAATGAATGTTATATGAAGTGGAACCCTTCATAAATTGTCATATGCCACTCCCCAATGTTCGGTTTCATTAAATATTTAATATGGGAAAGTTTTCCTATGCACTCTAGATGTTACACCAGAAATCCAGTTTAATTTATACATGCCTTACTTTAAACTCTCTCACACACATACTCACCCTGTGTGTGTGTGTGTGTGTGTGTGTGTGTGTGTGTGTGTGTGTGTGTTTAAAACCATTGCTCAGCTGCCTGAGACAGATTAAATTAGTCTCAGAACAATTTAAACAACGTGAGACTTGGCTACTGAACAGCTATCAATTTTTAAATTGGAACAAAATGACAGATGACCAGGAAAATCTAATTTAAGATTCCTTAAACTAAATCCATTGGCCAACCTTCTCTGTTTACTAAGGACTGAATCATCTCCGAACTTTTCCTGCACTCTGAAAGAAGTGGGGCACAAAAGAGCTATTGTGCCAGAACTTTCCAGGTGGTTGTACCTCTAATTAAAATCACATTCTTCATTTGAGTCCCAAATAAGTTTGCACATAGGATAAACATTTAAGGTCAAAATGAGAGAAAAGTACAGACATCAGATTTAAATCACTTCAGATCCCGTGGTTTCCACACAAAGCCCATCTGTCTGTGGTTTAATGATGCTGTGGAGAAGTCACTATTAGATATCCCTACTTTCATCAGATACATTTTCCTGGGTTCCTTGCAGGCTCAACCAGTCTTACAATATATTATATATGTGTGATTAATAAAAAAATGAAAAAAATATAACATGAGTTAAACTTTTCAGCTTCCTCTTTCAGTGGCACTTTAGAACGCTATGTTTCCAGCATTCTTCCAGTAGATAATGATATTATCCTCTACATCAGTGATGTCCAAACTCTGGCCCTCAAGGTGTTTTGGACTTCAGCTCACAGAATCCTAGATGGCTGGGGCTTCTGGGAGATGAAGTCCAAAACACCTGGAGGGCCAGAGTTTGAACAACACTGCTCTACATGGAGGCCATGTGGTGTTAGGGTCTTAAGTCTATAAATCCAGAAATTTCCACTTTTGTTCAAAATCTCTAAAGGAAATGGGACCAAAGAGGGACAAATCAGAGAAGCTGTTATGTTTTGAGCTGAAATGCCTGGACACTGGTTGTTTTACTTCTGTGGTTCTTAACCTGTGGTTTCCAGACCCCAGGGGACCACAGTGTCCTCATAGGCAGTCCACGAAGGCTGCTCAGCCCACCTCCTCCCTGTAGTGGAGCAGCTATGTGGCATCAGCCAAAGGCTGGCTGGCTAGGCTTGCATAGTGCCTGTAATGTGACCACTGCTGGGAGGTGGTGGGTTGAGCAGTTGAGCAGCAGTGGAGCTGACAGCTAGAATCATAGAATCATAGAGTTGGAAGAGACTGCACAGGCCATCCAGTCCAACCCTCTGCCATGCAGGAAATCCAATCAAAGCATCCCAAATAGATGGCCATCTAGCCTCTGCTTAAAGACCTCCAAGGAAGGAGACTCCACTACATTCCAAGGATGTTTGTTCCACTGTCGAACAGCCCTTACTGTCAGGAAGTTCTTCCTAATGTTGAGGTGGAATCTCTTTTCCTGTAGCTTGCATCCATTGTTCCGGGTCCTGTTCTCTGGAGCAGCAGAAAACAAACTTGCTCCCTCCTCAATATGACATCCTTTCAAATATTTAAACAGGGCTCTCATATCACCTCTTAACCTTCTCTTCTCCAGGCTAAACATCCCCAGCAACCTGAGTCGTTCCTCATAGGACAAGGTTTCCAGACCTTTCACCATTTTAGTTGCCCTCCTTTGGACACGCTCCAGTTTCTCAATGTCCTTTTTGAATTGTGGTGCCCAGAACTGGACACAATATTCCAGGTGGGGCCTGACCAGAGCAGAATACAGTGGCACTATTACTTCTCTTGATCTAGACACTATACTTTTATTGATGCAGCCTAAAATTGCATTGGCCTTTTTAGCTGCCGCATTGCACTGTTGACACATGTTCAATTTGTGGTCTACTTGGACACCCAGATCCCAACCAGCCAGCAAGCTCTGCACTCCCTCCTCTCCTTTTCAGCCAGGAGCAGTCTAGCAGCAATGCTTCAAACCTCCCCTCCCCTCCCCTTTTCCCCCTTCTTCATCAGGAAGGGAAGAGACAAGATAGGAGAAGAAAGGGGGAGGGAGGGAAAGAAAGAAAGTGAAGGCAGACTAGCAAACAAGCAAGCAAGCAAGCAAAGGGTCTGGCGCCCCTCTCAGCACTGATGTCAACTAACACTAACCTATTCAGATTCAGAGTCAAGTGGGATGTTTATAGATGATGCAGCTCTCTGCCATCACCTGCCCTCCTTACCTCCTCCTTGCCCTCATCTTCCTCTCTGTCTCCCTTCCCTCCAATATCCCCATACCTAGCTTTCCAGCCTTGGCACCACAACACCTCTGCCTCACTCCAAGTTTGCCTCTGCCAGATTTTAAGATGTCTTGAATCCCACTTTGGGACAAAGATGGGATATAAATCCCTTAAATAAATAAATAAACCCTCTCTGCATCTTTTCTACTTTTCTACTTTTCAATTCATTTCAGATCTCAAAACATTCTGAGGAGTATGATAGAATCATGCAGTCACAGGATCTTAGAGCTGGAAGGAGCTGCAAAGGGAGCAGAGTTATTGACTTCCATGTGCACAAGTCACTTTTTGGACTGGACATTGTGATCCCAGCCTCCGAGCAGATTGAATAGCAAAGTATAGGCCCAGCCAGTCTTTGCCTTAGATCTTGTCATGTGGCTGCTCCACTGTCAGCCCACCTTTTCCATGGAGCAGAGTGGCCCCATGACAGGAGTCAAAGTAGAGTCTGGCTGACTGGGTCTGTGTATTGCTGTTGAATCCACTCCAACCACAAAGTGATGAGAAGAAGCAAGAGAAAAGTCTTTCCTCCCCTCTGGTGCTTCAGCTGGAAACTTTAATGGTTGGTGTAATTGTTAATGATTCTATGTTCATCATCATCATAATTATGGTTTTGAAATCTTTGCAAATGGCATTTAATCACATGAGTAAGACTGCAGAACAGGTGATGTGTTTATTAATATAGTAATTCTGCCAGTTGCTGTGCTCCTAAAAATGACAATCTGCTTAAGGTATTTACAGTCGATGCAACTCTTTCAATCACAAGGGCTTGGTCATGGAGTTTATGCACATACATTCTTCCCCCTCACCCTTTATACAGAACCAGCATGGCGGATAGGGAAAAACTGATTGAAACTCCCATCCAGCTAAGAAATACTTTGAGTGGTATTGTAAAAGTCAGTGGTTGTATAACCTGCCTCACTGGGATATTGCAGAGCCAACGCTGTTCTCATTTTTCCTTGGAGAAAGGGTGGGAGATAGATGTAAGGATAACTAAATAAGTAGTCATCTTGCAAAAGTTGTACTAGTATGCTGTCAGCTTTTAATGTAAAAGGCCAATGAACAAGAGTGCTCAGACATTTTTGCCCACCATGCATCAAGAAATCTATTCCAGCAAAAGAAAATTAATGAGCAAAAGAGCCCTTCTTCCTGGGAATTCCTGCACATCCAAGCACAGGTGTTTAAGCCCACCTTAAGACATTTTCTCACAGTATGGCTGCTAAAATGTTGGTGGTTGCCAGAAAATATATGTATTCTGTAGCTTGTAAGCATCTTCACCAGAATAACATTTGCATGAGGCCAAAAAGCTGGACTCCAAGGCCACAGGATCCTTTGTTTGGTAATGTGTATTTTAAACCAGTCCCCTCCAACCTATGTCCTCCAGATGTGCTGGGATACAGTTCCTATGTTCCCCAGCCAACATGTTTCATGCTTATCTAGCAGGCTGTCTTTCCCACTGTAAGAAGTCTTTTGAAAACCACAGTGTTTGAGGGCTATTTACAATGCAAGGCTTATTCTGGGGGGGGGGGGGAATCCCACACAATTGTTTTGTGCAGAAATATGAATTTTCTGTGCAAGAAACAGCATTTTCTGTATGGAAAATAATATTTTAATATAGAAATATTAATTCTTCTGCAGAAAATACTGTTTTATGCACAGAAAAATTCTGTAATTGTGGATTTATTTTGTGTAAAATTCACACATGGTTGATTTGCATAGAAAATAGTGCTTTTTGTACCAGAATTAATATTTCTGCATTGAAATATTATTTTCAATGCAGCAAAGGCTGTTTTCTGCACAGAAAACTCTGTAATTGGCGATTTATTCTGTGTAAAATTTGCATATTGGCATTAAAATTGGCATTTTTATGCTGTTTTCTATGCCAATAATATTCCATTGCAGAAATATTAACTCCTGTGCAGAAAACTCTCTCTCTCTCTCTCTCTCTCTCTCTCTTTTTTAGTGTGTGTGAGTGTGCATGAAAGATTGTGTGTGTCTTTCAGCTACATGTACACAGTTAGTCTCTTACTACATACGCAGTGGACAAACATCAGAGACAACAGAAAGTTATCTTGAATCTCATATTAGGAAGAAAGGCAGGATATAAATCAAGGCCTTCCTCATCAATCAATAATAGCAACACCAACAATATAGAGACATCGTGGTTTACTGGTTTGAATGTTGGAGTAGGGCTCTAGTAGACCAGGGTTCAAACCCTCACATAGACATGGAAACCCGCTGGGTGTCTTTGGTCAAGTCACACTCTCTCAGCCCAAGAGGAAGCCACTGCCAAGCCTGTTCAGAATAAATCTTAACAAGAAAACCTATAATGGGGGTCTTAATAAGTATGAGTTGACTTGAAGGCACATGATGAAAGTAGAAATACCAATAACAACAACAACAGAGAAAGTAGCATAAATTGGCACAACTGAGCTACATCTCTACAGTTTGGAAGGCAGAATTTGCATTGTTGGGGCTACAATGTCTCCAGATTCCTAGCAGTGTGTGTGTGTGTGTGTGTGTGTGTGTGTGTGTGTGTGTGTGTTAAAAGACTATATCTATTTTGCATTCCTAAAATAGGACACCCAAAGATTTGGATTTCTGAGTCTCCATTCAGTTTTGGAATCTGAAATAGTTCAGAATTGTTTCAATTCAAACTGGGGCATTATCCAAACTATCAATGCAGACTCCAAGCTAAATTAAAAGCCTACTACAGAGCCTTAGTATTCTTGTACTTTCACATCAACACTAAATGATCCATTATCATTTTGAAAAGCAAGCCCCAAAAGAGCTATCATGCCTTACAAATTCTGTACATTTTGTTTGTCATAAAGTTAATCTCTCACCCCTTTCCTTCCAAGTCTCATATTCAGAATTCTTGTTTATTTTGGATTGCTTGTTCCTGAAAATTTTTTACAGACTGCTAAGGCAAAACATTAATGAGGTGAGTTTGCTAGAACAAAGTGGCATAGTGGTTTGAGTGTCGTACTAGAACTCTGGTGACCAGGGTTTGATTCCCCGGTCAGCCATGACACCCATTGTGTGACCTTGGTCAAGTCACATACCCTCAGCTTCAGGGGAAGGCAATGGCAAACCTCCTTTGAACAAATCTTGCCAAGCAATCCCATGAGAGGGTCGCCATAAGTCAAAAACTACTTGAAGGCACAAAACAACAGCAACAAAGCCAAAGTGTTAATGAGCTGAGTTTGCTAGATCAAAGTAAAGTATTTTATAAGATGATTTCTCCTTTTCTTCAAGGTAATTAATCTGATACACACTAATCTTGGAGAAAGTTCATTGAATTTATTGGAACTCCCTTCTGGTTGAAAAGTAAACTCCACTGAATTTTGCTGGACATTCTTCGAGACATATGACTGTAAAACTGCAGTCTGAATATGACCCTCTGCATGTCAGAGGTAAATCCTACTGAATTGAGTGTATGGTTTTTAAGTTTATCAGTGCCTTCCTTTTAGGCTGAGAGAGTGTGACTTGCCCAAGGTCGCCCAGTCAGTTTCCACAGCTGAGCAGGGAGCTGAATCCTGGTCTGCTGGAGTCTTAATTCAAACTCAGACCACTATATCACACTCATTCCATTTTTGTTTTGTTATGGAACAGAAGTAAGCTGCAAAATTCTATTTTTAAGACATAATAATGGGAAGTCTGCTAAACTCTGGGAGTTTTAACCATATTATTTAAGAATACAGTCTAAATAAAGGGATATATGAGGTATAGCAATTCACATGTCCTAGTTTTTAGATTCTTTTAAAAAAACATGGAGCAGGAAGAAAAAACTAAAAATGAAATAGAATACACTTTCTGGTTTCAAATGATGACAGGTATGGGTCTACTGAAATACTTTAATTTACTAATATGATATTTGGCACAAAAGTCTACATTTTTTGGATTCTTTAGAATTAGGGAAAATACTGTAGAAATATAATAAAGCATAGCCCTTTGACATTAGAAATATGAAATAGAGCAAGGAACCAGTGCTTCAAAAGTCTGCTTTAGACTCCCATAATCCTACAGCCAGCATGACCAGCAACTTTCTGAAACGTGAGAAAAATGGATAGGATAAAACTACTGGGTATCCCATACAGCTGCTTTTCCAATTTACTACTATAGTCTGCAAAATAGCTGCTGTAATATTCTCTAGCACATTACAGACTTTTTGGGAACACAAAAAATGGGGGAAGTTGCTAAGCATCAAGAATAACCTTCTGAGGCTTTCACTCCCTTCTTTACCTTACAAGCAATCACTTCAAGCTGTGCATATATTTTAACTTCAAGTGTCAACTATTGTCACTTCATTTCATGATACATAATATCCTGTTCGCTGACGTTCTATAATCAAGCAGCCATTTTATTTTATTTTATTTTATTTTATTTTTTGTTTGAAGCAAGAATATGTGTTTAATGAACTCATGAACAATGCAAGCTTTACAAATTCCTGGTTTGGTTTTGCTCTTTTGCAATGATCATAAATCCGAATACTTTCAACATTCCCAGACAACCACTCAGGTTACACCATGTCTGAATCATTCATTTTCTAAAATAATTGAATGACGGTCAGTTCATTAAAGAACTGTTTGTGTAAATAGTCTGGCTCAGTGGAGTTCTAACAAAAAGTAGAAAGGCAACTTCTAATGAAACCCATCTAGATCATCTATAAATACCCTAACATTTTCCTTTTTCAAAACTAGCAAATTTCATACTGCAATATTCTCCCAAGCTTCTTTCTTATGGATACATTTTATACAGAGAAAGAAAGATTGCTTTACTCACATCACAACAACCAAAGGCCCAATAGTTCTTTACAAACTTGCAGAGTTTTAAATTATTGTATGTGGCCTAAAAATGAAATTGCCCTGTAAAAATGTCATTTATTTTACTTGCTCTCTCAGAATCAGAAACTAAATAAAGTTAAATTGGCATTGAGTGAAGAAGATTGTCTCGGTCTCATGCTTTCAGATGAAACATTATAGCTAGATTAGTTATTTGACATATTTTGGAGAGTGAAAGGACAGGACAAATTGGCCATAAGACTAGACCAGTGATTCCCAAAGTGGGTGGTACACTCCTAAGGGGATGCTGGAAAGATCCAGGGGGGGTGGTGAGGAAAAACGGGGCAGCAGGGGGACCATCAGTCAAAGCATTGGTGTTCAAGAAAGACAAGGGGAACCAGTGACCTTTAGGATCATGGTGGGGATGAGGAGTTAGAAAATGTGGTAGTCAGGGAGAAGCAGAGGCAAGAATGAGTTTTCAGATTTAGGACCCTGCTTAGGCTTTGTGAGGTTTGACAGGACTTGGCCAGCAGGTTGGAGCTCTGTTGCTGCTTCTGCTTTCCAGAATACTTAAGAGAACGCCTTCTTCCGTATTGTCCGTCCTGCACTCTAAGGTCCTCAGGGAAGAATGTAGTTCAACCAAAAAAATCTAGGCTAAATTCAGTCCCCCAGAGGGCCTTTTCCATCGCTGCTCCGAAGCTATGGAATGACCTGCTGAAGGAGATCTGTGACATTTCTACTCTTACAGCCTTTAAGAAGGCCTTTAAGACTGATGTCTTCCAGCAGGCTTTCCCTACCTAGTTCCTCTCCCCGTTTACTGTGACTTAACCTCACTCTGTCCACCAATTCGTCTCTTAAATTAATGAGAAGAATGAAATTTAAATAAAAAAATATATATCCTTGCCTCAAGAAGAAGAGCCCTCCCTTCATCCCAACTGCCATCATCAGACCTGGGAGGGAGTGAAAATGACAGGCCCAATTCCATCAGGCCTAACTGTGAATTTCTGTAACTCACATAACTCTCTTTTATTTTATTTTATTTTATTTATTGTATTTTATTTTATGGTATTCTCTATATTTTTATTGCTGTAACCTGCCCGGATTCCTTGTGATTGGGCGGCCTATAAATAATTATTAGTATTATTATTTCTTTCATCAGACAGGCCAGAAGAAAAGGTAGACAATGAATCAATCTTTGTGTTGGGGTGTGTGTGTGTGTGTGTGTGTGTGTGATGTGAAGCTGTGTGGGGAAGACACAATTCTGAAGAAGAAAGGGTAGGAATATCTGGGGTTGATTCTTCACCTCTCTCAGAATGAGAGTTTTTCCTCATTGGGGAGAAAAGTTTGGAGCTGGCTGTGCTCCTCTCCCCCCTGGCATCGAAGGGTTGAAAGTCCTTCCTCACCAGGGAGAAGCTTCTCCCTTTGCACCCTGGGAGAAGTGTCCAAGCGCTGGTTGAGCAGTGACTAAGAAACCTCTTGTTTGGGCCAACCTTGCAGCAAAGGCCAGCATAGGTGAGAGGCTTTTTGTTGCTGCTCAACTGGTTCCTTAGTCACTGCTCAACTGGCTGCTCAGTCTTTGCTCCCTTTGCAACCAGTCACCCTGTGAGCAACAACCAAGCAACTGGGCAGGTGGCCTTTCTTTTTCTGTAAGGCTGGTGCAGGCAGGATGAATTAGTAGGTCTGGACTTCTGTTGCTGCAGCTGCTGCTGTATGACAGGCTGAGGAGGAAGAGGAGGTGGTAGTAAACTGGGCATGGCTGGGATAGATGCTACTAGCTGGGTGGCTGTGCACAAACATAGACCTAATATCAAGAAACAGGCATTGGAGGTTCAAGAGTTATTAGCTAAGGGGAAAGGGGGTGTTAACCCAAAAAAAGTTTGAGGACCACTGGACTAGACCAAGGCATTTTGCTGCCTGAAGCAAAAGGCAAGATGTTTCCCTCCATTCAATGTACAGAGGACATTTATATTAGGCAACTGAGCCTAATAGTGAAGCCCATCTGATTTTAATCATGATTGTGGATCATACTATCTGAGAAAGAAAACTGTTTTATCTTGTGAGATTGTCAATAATAACAGTGGCAAAGATATAAGGTCCTCCATCAGGACGGGGTAAAGAAATAAATAAGCATGAAATTTATACATATAAAAATATATCTGTATGCTCATCCATCCATCCATCCATCCATCCATCTGGGGTGGGGAACATGTAGCCTTCCAGATGTTACTGGAATGCAGATCTTGATAGCCCTAGCCAGGAGTACTAGTGGTAAAAACTGTTAGGAGCTGCATCCCAACATCTGGAGGACCACATGATTCCTCTCTCATCTCATCTCAGTTTGAAGGAAACTGAATTTATTGTGTGAAATATAGTTTGTTCTTCTCATCTGACAAAAGTCACCAGAAAAAAATTGACAAGTGGCTAGGTTAGTATTCTCTTGATCAGATAGCAAAACTGCACTTGCATTATACTAGACAAAAAACATTGTCTCTCATAAAGAATTCCATTCTGGTACACACACCAAAACTTAATGTGTTGACCTACAATGCAAATTACAAATGACAAACATGGAAGGATCGTAATATTGTGACTCAGTGTTTGGATCCAGGGTCAAGATTTTCCAAATCTTAAGGAAGGAAAATGGGGGGGGGGGGGGTTGAGTCAAGCCCATCTGATTTTAATCATGAATATGGGTCATACTATCTGAGAAATAAAATTGTTTTATCTTCTGAGATTGTTAATATTTTGAAACATGAAAACAAAACAAAAAAGTCAGTAAAGAGAAAAAATAACAAAACAAAACAATTTTCCAAACTTTTTTTCCAAGAATACTTTTGGTGTTGCATAAAAAAAATCTAATACAAAGCAGGCAGCTCTACTGCTTCAGTTTTGAAGGGACTAATGAACTTGATCCAAACTGCCACTATACTGTTTCTCAAAATATTTAACACAATGGACAGATGTTCCTGTGTCATTCACAGTGAGTAGTGTTTTCATCTGCAGTGCATTTCATTGACATAAACTTGATGATTCGTGAAATGCCTCTGTCGTGAGGGTACAGAATAAAGTGGATGGAATCTTTCCCATTTAACTTAAATTAGATCAGTGATAGATGGTCATGTTCATGATCAGTAGACCAGTAAATTTATTCTGGGTTTAGGGATACATTTCACTGTAGAAATAATGCAGTTTGGCATTATTTAGAGCTATGGGATCCTGGGACTTGTAGTTTTACAAGGTTTTTAGCATTCTCTGCCAAAGAGAAAACTACCATTCCCAGGATTCTGTAGTATGGAGCCAAGGCAATTAAAGAGGTGTCAGACTGTATTATTTCTACAGTGCAGATGCACCCTGAATCCAAATGCCAATTTTAAAAGAACTATTCAGAGTAGTGAATCATATATCCATGATAGGCTCAGTACTTGGAATCACGTCTTTTTATCTAGAGAAACCATCCCACTGACATGGAAGCCATTGGCCACCACTGGATTAGAGCTGTATCTCATATCCTTTTTGCACATATTCTACAGAAGGGATGCAAAGAACTAATAATAATAATAATAATAATAATAATAATAATAATAATAATAAATCCCACCTCTCTTTATGGATCAAGGCGGGTTACAATACATTTCAGTAAAACACAGAAATATACAAAACATACAGAATACAAATTTAAAACAAAACCCTACATAATCCCCTAACCCTGCCCCATAAACAAAAACAATAGCCATAAAAATACAGATTAAAAATAGTTAAAACAAGCGGACAGAAGTGAGGCAGCTTAGGGCAGACAGGAAACATCTATATTAGTATAATAGGAATTCAGTCTCTGTCTGGGAAGGCCAGCCAGAAGAGATCCGTCTTGACAGCCTTGTTAAAGGCCTCAAGAGTGGTAATATGACGGATCTCCTCCAGCAGGTCATTCCACACCTTAGGAGCAGCTGAAGAGAAGGTCCTCTGGGAAACCTGGTCTTCTTTGGCTGCAGTAAATTCTTCCCATAGGACCTGAGTGTCTGGGGTGGATTATATGGAAGAAAATGCTCCTGTAAGTAATAGTCTGGGAAAACAAATGGATGGAAAGATCTTTGCTGGGGGGGGCAGGAGAGAGGGATTTAATCCAGGCTGTATAAAAAGTTCATACTCTGTGGAGAAATAAATGAGATAACTGTTGGGGAAGAATAACCTCCAGCTTTTGCTATGCCAAGACCAGGGGTGGCCAAGGGTCACACTCTCTGATGCTTGAAAATGGTCATGGGGACACTGCCATACAAAGTTGTGGTGGAATCTACAAGAAAAAAAAGAGGAAGATATGTCTCCAAGTGTTCTGTAGATGGTCTTTATTATTTTTATTTTATTTTATTTTATTTTAAAGCAAGCCCAATGCATTTCAGCCTACGCAAGTATTTCAATGGCCTGCTTCTTTTTTCAATATAGAAGATTATCACACATGCATTACTGTCATGGAAATGCTGGGTAGAGGTTAGGGAAGCGCATGTATGTGCAACCCTGAAGCGATTCCCTGGTATCAGGGAATCATGAGCTTTCTCTAGCATCCTGGAATCATTAAGGGAGAGTGACTTTCCTATTAATGGAAATTTTGCATTAATAGGAAAGTCACTCTCTCTTAACAATTCCAGGACACTACAGCAATGCTAGAGGGATCTGACGCTGGGGAAGTGCTTCAAGGTTACACATACACACACGCTTCCCTAACCTTTCCCCAGCATTTCCCTGATGGTGAGTGCATGTGTGATAATCTTCAGAGACTTCAAATTTTTATGAGAGCTAACATGGTATAGTGGTTTGAGCATTGGACTATGATTGTGGAAATCAGGATAGTAGACATTTATACAATTAAACAAGAAAAAAGTTAACAATGGCGTGGTACAGACCGCCCCATTGGGGCGGCCTGCACCCGCCCCTTTCTGCGCCACATTGGGGGCAGGGCAACCTCACCGGCAGCCCTGTGGCCTCAATCCGGAGTTTTTCCCAACCACGGAGTTGTGGAATAAGGGGTGTCCTTGGGGTTTCATGCCCCCAGACACCCCGGGAGCCACAGCCATCACATAGTTCCCGCAGCCGTTTGGTTGCTGCGGGAATGATACACGCGCCAAAAAAGAGCTGCCTTGAGCAGCTCCTTCTGTGCGGCACCACAACCTGGAAGTGGTGCCCTTATGATGCCACTTCCTGTGCATGACGTATAGTTGCTGTGCAGCACCACCAGCATCATGGTGCCCCCCCGTATGGACGGAAGGCCACCACAAGGACAGTGTGGTCATGTTCTAATGTTAGGGACTGTGCGGTTGCTGCGCAGTCCCTAACCCTAGAATTGGTGCCAGTATGCTGCATTTTGGCAGTCTGTACCATGCCAATTTTTCCTATCATTTTCTCATAATATTTGATCCCAGTCATTCAATTGAAAAGTGGGAGATTTAAGGGAGATTAACATGATTTTTCAAATCATGTATAATTATACTGTGAAAACTACTAGCACATAATTTGGTGCTAGTGACTCACTTAGATTCATGGAGGTTGATAGCTATTAATCATAATGGTGCTATCTTGACTTAAGATTCAGAGGCCACATGTCTCTCAACATCAGTTATAAATGTTTTTAGTTTTTTTGTCCTTGAATATTGCATTGCTGAATTCCCAGCTCTGACATAATAAAATAATAAAATAAAACTTTAATTTATATCCCGCTTTTTGTTACTGCAATCAAAGCAGCATACAACCTTTAAAAAATACAATATATACAGTTTCCACCCCTCCCCTTAAAAAAGGATTATACAATTCTATCTATCAAATTTACAGACAATAAAATCTAAAAACAATACTAGAATAATAGAATAACGGTGGGCAGAGTCTTCACTTATATATGTCTGTGGGGGGATTAGTATCAATTTCTAGAAAGCTTTTTTAAAAAATGTTCCCCAGTTTCATCTTGATATTGTAAATTAGTATTTTTAACATATTTTCACACATTGGCTAAGGCTTTGCATAGCCTTGATGGAGGATAAACCTTCAGACAGTCACATGAAGATAACATTGTTTATTATTTATTTATTTAGGTATTTATATCCTGCCCTTCAGCCCTAATGGCTCTCATTAGCCTCCTGGACTTCTGGAAGACGCACAGAAGATCCATTGAGATGCGTGTTTGTTGTGTATCTACCTGTAGGAACACAGCCAGATACTAGCTGCAACTCTGTTCTTCCCTGGCCATTAAATGTCTGTGAGGAGGTACCCAAGTGACTTGGATGTCAGTGGTATGGGAGAGAAGGTGCTGGGTGCCTCCATTTACAAAAGGACAGACACAGGTGTAATTTGCCACCTGTATGTCACCTACAAGATTTTTAAACTTCTTGTCAGTCATGCAATATCTGCTGAAATACCCTCTTTTACCCACCCATTAAAATGACAGAAGCCATGTCCATGATTTTCCCTGTCAATTCTACTTCAAGGCATAAGTCCAATTTAATGCTTGCAGTGTGAAATAATAACAAAGTTGCACTAGATTACACCTGTGTCCATGTGGATATACATTGTACAAACAGTTGCAACAAGAGATTTGTAATTGGTTGCACAATGACTTGTGCAAGAGGCTGTGCACCTGGTGGTGCAAGACTACATAACTGCTTATGCAACCATTTGTACATCTGGTTGCACAACTAGTCACACAACTTGTTGTGCATTGAAAACCATCATGTGCTGTGTCTGAAAATGTGGTACCGGTAGAGAAACAGCCTTGTGCTAGCACAAGGGCATAACTGGATCATGGTGCTAGTAACCAATATATTCAGAAAATGATGAGCTTTGAGTAGAACTAATACCTTAAGAATTTTTTGAACAGACTATTCAGATCTCAAGACAGCAAACAGCAATTTTTTAATCAAAGTTGGACATAGTGTTGGGATGCACCTACTGCCAATAACCAGATTTTAAAGTTCATTGCACAGACTCTTTAAGAGTCCCTTTGCACATATTAGAAATTGCTGTAAAAGGGAGTGGGCATGATTAGAGAAAAACTTTTCACAACACAGCTAAACAATGTTTTCTTACATGGGAGAAGGTCAGTTGGTCACAATGACCCGATAAGACCCAGTTATCCATTTAATTTGTTATTAGAATAAATTTCATCTTGACTAATGAATCTCATAACTGTAGAAATAAAACATTAACTATGCGTTAAGAGGTATAATAAGCAATTTTGCCCTGAAAGTTAATAATAAAAATGTCACAACTTTATGGGAAGCATTTTTTAATTATTTGTAATAGACACTACACATCTACTACAGAATAGCTTGGGGGGGATCAGTTTTAATGCAAAAACAGTTTTTATGAGATTTTTATGTGCATTCTTTCAGCAGAACTCTCCTGGTCTAAAACATCATATGGCAAAGTAAAATATATATTTCCAGAGTATCTAGAAGTGGCACCACTATTAATGCAGGATTGATTTAGCTCTTAAAGGCATTTTGTGTGGCTTGCCATGAGTTCCTCAGATGTCTCTATACCTCATTTATGTTTTACTGTAGAATATCATACAGAACAACTGCCAATAATGCTGACAGTGGTATAGTCATTTGGGGATGTGCTAGGATTCTGGAAGACCTGGATCTGAATGCCTGCTCAGTCCTGGAAGCCCAGTGGTTAACCTTGGGTAAGTCACACTCTCTCCACCTAAAAGGAAGGCAATGAGAAACCTCTTCTGAATAATCTTGCCAATCATAAGTTGGAAGTGACTTAAAGGAACATCACAACAGCATCTTGTTGTGATGTTCAGATGCTGATAGTGCATCTGAAGCCTTTGAGTGATGCTCAGCTCTCCCCCCCCCTCCCAACATAACATTGCCTTTTCCCACATCACTTCAGGGACAGTCAAGGTGGCTGGGGCTTGGACTACCCTGTTTTTGACCCTCTGTCTGCAGAAGCCAGGTTCACTTCTAGTAGACACTCTGAGAAGACTATGTGGTCATGCCATTCCCCTGTTGCTGCCGTCATTGCAACTGACATTGAAGAGGAGCGAAATTGAGACAAGGCTTCAGTCATGGTTGCTGTTTCTCTCTTGCTGCATAAGAAAGAAAATAAATTTGTTAATGAAGATATTGAAAGATATAGCTGTGTTAGGCTGTATCAGCTTTAGAAGATACAAAGGAATCCTGCATCACCTTTGAAACTGAGGTTGTTACCACACTGCAGAATTAATGCAGCTTGACATCGCTTTGACTGCCGTGGTTCCTTTCTATGGAATTCTAGAGTATGCAGTTTGTTGTGGCACCAAAACTCCCTGACAGAGAAAACTAAATATCTCACAAATACTACAAATTCCAAGCTTCTGTAGCATTGATCCAAGACAGTTAAAGCAATGTCAAACTGCATTAATTCTGTAGTGTAGATACAACCTGAAAGAAATTTGTAGCACAAACTTTTTGTAGACTCATTGGTCTCCTTCACTGCAAAAATAAAGCAGTTTGACACCGCTTTAACTGTCATGCCTCATCCTGTGGAATCCTGGGTTCTAGTTTGGTGAGGCATACAGCCTGGTCTAGTAGAAAACTTTGGTGTCCCACCAAACTACAAATCCCAGGATTTTGTAGGATAGAGTCATAGCAGCTAAGGTGGTGTCAAACTGCTTTATGTCTGCAGTGTGGATCCATCCAGAATCTACTTGCATCTGATGAAGCACACATTGAATCTACAAAAGCTTATGCTACAAACTTTTTCAACTCAGTCTCAAAAGTGGTACAGAATGCTTTTATATCTTTTCAAAATGAAATTAACTGCTATCCTCTACAAGAGTATATTTCAACATGAGGGGGGGGAGGAGCTTCCTGCCAGCAGGGTCATCCCTGAAAAATCTGCACAAAAGTGTAATAGAAAATGCAACAACTGAATCTGGGTATTTCTCTTGGGAAGTTCTTTAAATTCCTCTCTCAGTGGTTGAGGTTATCCCTAACCTGTGGATCTTGGTAGAATAATAAACCCCCAGAAATGTGCAAACAATACAACAGTGAAGTCAACAAGTGAAAAGGATTTCTTTTTCAGATTGGAAATTAGCAGTGCAGAATCAGGTGTGGTGTCTTTGAGACTAAAAATGTTTGCTTCCCAAAACACAAATAGTCATGGGAGTCATAGACTTGCTTACAGTTCATCTGCAGCTGCTGATTTGAACAAGCTTCCAAAAGCCATCAAGGAAACAAGTGTTTCATATCACAGGCTTTGACAGAATCTAGACAGTGCTGTTTCAGTGTATGTATTAAGGTCTGATATGTTTTAACTTTTTTAAAAATGGAATCTTCCAAAGATCTTGAACTTGCAGGACAGAGGGATATGAGAGATCTATGACTGGGTCACATGCCACTTTAAATTCTTTAAAAAAAAAACCAAATCAAACCAAAAACAAAACAGCAACGTTGTTTGTAGGGTGTATATGGGGTATGTTTTCTGTTTATGGGGCTGTGTTTTCAAGGTAAGACTATATGGCCTGGATCATATTGGCTAGTCACAACTAGAGTAGACCCTTTGAATCAACATATGTTGATTTTTCATGAATAATTCATTACTCAGTAATTAATCCAATGATTCAGTTGGAATCAGCCAATAGAAATTAGGCCTGTATGTTTCAGAATAGGAGGATGCAACAGGGAAAGAATCTTGGTTGTTGGTTTCAACATACATAGAAGTGTTAAATCAGTGTATGCTGCCTACTATCCTAATAGATTACACTGTACAGTCAGGACTGCCAAACATTACAAGAAACAGTGAAAACAGCCATTACTGTTCCTCTTCTTCTTTTACTCTCTCATGTTTCAAATCAATGAAATGTTCATAGCAGCCACAATGCACAGAACATCTGTATAACCAGTAGTTGTATGTCTGCATACTCATCCTATGCCCCTTTGGGCTCCACAGAGTGTTCAAATTCAAACTGCATTGTATGGTCAGTACAGTGAATAGATATTGCAATCATATGTGAGCTCACATTTTGTGTGTTTCCTTTTCCAGGCCCATAAAGGGAAGCTGTATGACATATCAAAACATAGCACCTTAAAAAGAAGCCTTCTAGCAGAACAGAAGCAACCTACATGCCACATCTTCTTTCTGGTTCTCAGCCGACATGCACCACATTCCAAAACTTCCTCCACCATTCATATAGTCATCCACCCACTTGGACTTTAGGTAATATGTTTCTTCTTGCCTTTGTCCCTCAATAACTATCATTAAAACTGACCTTGTCACCTTACCAGCAGACCCACAAGGTTTGCATTTCTATTTCATGGAGTCTGATTATAAAGGTCCTTCCTGGACACCAATTCATTCCAAGCATCTGAGAAAACAGATCAAGTCTACAGAATCTTATGCTATAACTTCTTTTGCTCAGTAAGTCTCAGACGTGCTACAAGATCCCTTTTTGTGATGATATTCCAAGCTAACATGGCTACGTCCCTGACTTCTACATATCATCAACTTCTTTGGATTTTTTTTCTGGGGTCCTGGAAAGCTTCATTTCTTCCCCACACTAAGTGCTGTTTGTGTATGTTAATTTACCAAAAGCCAACCCCAGCAATCTCTCTGCACCATCTTTTGTTATGTGTAGGGGAGACATGAGGTTGTTGGCTAGGGTAAGCCCAAGTGTTCTACTAAGAATAACATTCATTTCTTTAACCCATTTGGATAGACATGGAAATGTCCTCAAAATAGTGGCACATTTCTTATTTTGGAGTGTACAGCAACAATAAATGTTGAAGCTGTTTTATATTCAATTTTTAAAAGTAATCAAATTTGTTCTACTCCAGATTTGTTCTACTCCAAGTCACATCTCTTGCAATGTGTGGGTGGGCACTGCAGTGAGCCGATACAGTTTTCACACAATTTCCAATTGCCCATCAGCAGAATATTATCTACTTGGTCCTGAAATGTTCTGGCCTTCATTCTGACAAGGGATTATGAATGACATTATTGGAATGCTAAGTAAATGAGACCTCCTAAGTACATTCAAAGAAGAGCACTGACAGCTTTTAAAGCGTGCGGGGGGGGGGGGGGGGCCCAGTTTTGTAAATTAAAGTTGGATGGCTGGAAGGATACAAGCCAAAGAAGGTTTTAATAAAGATTTATTGTGAATTTTGGAAATATTTGTGTAAGCTGCTTTAGTTCAGCACAAGAAAGACAGACTGAGCAGATTTTCTAGGCATCTGACAGGAATTTCTAGAATTGCTTTATTCCTCTTCAGTTTTCACTATCCTGCTGAAAAGTGACTTACTACCTACTGTCATGTAGGGAGCTTCATCTAGCTGAGTACAGTTCTAATTAAGCTCAGCTTCTTCATTAGGGGTTTCGAGTGCACATCTGATGCTTTCACATTTGCAAACATATGGATTAGGAGAGAGTGTAGCAGCTTTTCATGAGCCAACTGGGAAGGGCAAGATTCTACCCTCCAACCTCTTTTCTCTCCTGCTCAGCTAATAGAATACTAACTATTATTGCACTTTGAATTCAGTTTGCAGCCACTGAAGTAAGCTGAGGACAAAGAGGTTAAGTAGTGGGAAGAAAGAGAAACTAGGAGGCAGTACAGACAGGCACTTTGCGCCAGCCTGACTGCACAGTAGGGCTGAACTAGGGCTGAGCATTCACACACCCCAGCCCTAGTTCCGCGCCATCATCATGGTGCATGCCCGTCCATACTCAGCGCAGCTTCTAATAGAACAGAATAATGAATTCAACTAAAACATAGAGCAAATGCAAGCATTCAGGTTTAGCAACCATTTTTTAAAAAACACCAATAAAAGAAAAATACCTCACCCATTCAGTTAAAAGTGCCTGCCATTGAGAATTAAATGTTGCAAAAGCTTCCAGAACAGGAAAGCCTTTGCCTGCCAGTGGAAAGATGCTAGGGTGGGCATCACCCTAATCTTCATGGCCAGGGATTTCCAGAGCCTGGGAGTAGCTACTAAGTAAGCTTTAAGAGGATACAGTGACTGAAAGAAGGGTTTCCCTTCTAACTGAAATACAAGTAGTATGACTGAAAGAAGATTGATTGAGGCATTCCCCTTGGGCACACAATGGTAAACTGATACTGCGATAAATACAGACCCTTTCAGAATACTCATACTTTACAATACCTTACAAACAAATTAGAAGATATAAGAATTACACAAATTTTTGGTGTGCTGAAAACATGTATTTGTGGAAGATAAACTCACTATGAAACTATAAAATAGCACGTTGATGAAAATACAAATTCACTAGCAAAGATTTTTTAAAAATAAAACTACAAATTCTACAGGGAAGTGAAATCACATGTTTATAGCTCTATTCAATAGAATTTTCTTTTATCTACATTCAATAGAATTTTGTTCTAATAAAAAAAGGATACAGCAACCAAAGGAGTTGGGATTGGTTTGTTTCACCTCATGAATAACAGATAAATCTCTAAAACAAATACTAAAAGAAAGGAATTTGGTTTCCATCTTATATGCAGTGGTTTTGTTCTCGGTATGAATGGAGAAGAAAATGTATCTTGTATTCACTATGACATAACTTTAAAATAGAGGATGAAGACATCAGAATAGTCAAAGATTTTCTATATGTTGGCTTAGTCATTAATCCAAACGAAGACTGCAGTCTAAAGAATCAGAGGACTTAGAGCTGGAAGGGCATTTATGAAGAAGGATCTAAATAAGACCCTCAAGTGTAAAAATACATACTTGGATATTGAACTCAGGATCATCCATGCTGTCATATTTCCCATTTCTATGCTGGGTAGTGAAGAGGAACTTTGACAGAAATAAAACCACATCACTGGAAGATAGTTTTATCAATATCACAGACTGTCAAAAATAAATTCATGGCTCTTAGAACAAATCAAGCCTAGAAGCTAAAATGATTAATCTGAGGCTAATTTGGTCATGCAATGAAACAACATGACTCATTAGAAAGGATTTATTTCTGTTTTATTTCTGCAGCGTGGATGCACCCTACATTAGGTTTGGATCATATGTACCTTGACTTCCTATGGGAGCAGGGATGGAACACCCTTTCTTTTTCATCTAGGGCAGCACATTGTCCTGGACTGATCCTGAACATGGGGCATCATTAGGGGTGTGTGTGAGGTTTGAGCCACACCAGCTGGCACCCTAAGGGGGATAGTACCACTGTTCCCCAAACATCTGCCTTTTGGCAGAAACAGGCTATGGAGTTTACTTGCATCCCTTTAAAACACTAAAGAGATAGTGTGAGTAGGGCAAGGTTGAGTGGGACGAGAAACAAGATGTCTTGGGTTTTTTAAGAAAAAAATTGTTTTAATTTATTTTTTATTTTAAAAAAAATCAAAATTTTTACATTTTATTTGAAAACATAACATCTTTCCAAATTTTCACTTTAACCACATGAAACTATGTACATGAAAATACATTTACCCTGTGTGTATGATTTTATAATTTGAAGGTATAATTTTAATTTTGCTAGTTGTTTATGTCAGAACTATTACTGTTAATAGTCAATGATATAGGGAATCACAGTTTATGAGTAACATTAGTACAAAAAACATTACTGTACTAACGATTCTGTATAGTGTGGTATGGGAGGAAGTCAATGGGGGGTGACACCATGATTTGTGCACCAGTGATGCCATTGACCCTGACTGCATTCCTTCACTAGCATTGTGTGAATACTCTGCTATTCCTTATCCCCATAAGAGGAAAAGGAAGTATTTCTGCTGGGGATAACCTGATGAGTATGGATATATAGTTACGTGCATTTTTTGCTGAGGAAGAACTGCGAGAATTTGCACTGTAGCCTTTAACAGAATTTACCAAAATTGACAAATATCTTCGTATTTGGATGGAAAGAATTTGAGATTTTTTTTAAAAAATTAATGTGGGAAAACCAAAATGGATAGATTTGATAAAGCAAGGAACAAGTCTTGGTTTTGATCCCTGTGAATTCAGCAATGCTGAAATTTAGGGCTGACCCCATTTTTTCCCCTGAGAGGCTCCTGAATCTGACTAGTGCAAATGGAGGAGAATTGGGTAACCCTTTGCTTTTGAAAAAAATATCAGAATTCACAAATTTATTTATATTTAGGATAGAAAGATTTTGAAGTTTAAAACAACTGATTACAGGAGGAAATTAAACTGACAGTTTTTCCAAGTCCACATATGGAGAATACCTCACTTCACTTTTCAAGGACTTGGTTTTTTTGGGATTTTTTTTAAAAAGATGTGTCAGGTTACTGTAATATTAGAAATTTTATCACATGGTTATAAAGCATTGTTAATTACCTTCTCCTCCAGCTTTCTTCAGCTTTCTGTGGTCACTTCTCAATTTATAAACATCAAGAAAGCTATGATATTACACTTTCCTTGTGCTGACATTGCGTGTGCATGCACACACATGGGCAAGTGGCTGTGCATGTGGTGGAAGAGTTGGGAACTGGCTAGATATGAAAAGTTCCCTTTGTTCAACCAGATCTAAATCAACATGCTTTACCAATTATGACAAGGATCTTTCCAGATGTTGTGGTTTTCCTGGGGTGACATCATATCTGTGACTGAACTATCCGCAGGAAGTGCTGCTGTTCTTGGCAAACCACCTTTCCAGAGCTATCAGACCAGTAACAACTGCTGGAGAACATCTCTTCTTTCTCTGTCTCCTTCATATGCAAACATGCCTATTTCATGTGCTTGTTCTGCAGGATTAGGAGAATCCCCCTTTGATATCACTGTTCGGAACAGCAGTTTTGCACCATTCTGCGTAGTTCATCAAATATATATTGAAATGGGTAGAAAAAAATTATTCCTTAACCTCAAACCTGAGTGCAGGCCATGGAGATGTTAATATACAGTACTTGCAAACCTAATGCTACTTTTTATAAACAAGTTGCCTGGAAGTCAGTATAAAAGACTAGCTTAGGTTGCTGAAAGCACTTAGAGACATTATGCAGTTATATTCTATTCCAGATCCTGTGAATCTGTATTCCAGCTCCTGTGACTGTTATTCATTTCTTACAAATTCTTAAAGTCTGCAACAATTGTTCCAATTTTTTCAGGCTGCTTACCTATAGGAAATTAGCTTTCATAGTAATTCCCTCCCCCACAAACACCTACACAAATCTCCCCCTTCCAAAAATGTTGCAGAAATTGTTACCATCTCAATTTTTCAAATTTGATATGTTTCAATCCCCCAGAAGGGCAAAACAGTGGCAACTTTTACTTTATTCTGCCACAAAATTAAAATGCTATAGGTGTTGCTTTATGTTTAAAAAGGGAGAAAAAATAGGCATTTGTATATTTACTTATGATAATTGATAAAGAGACAATAGTTTTGGCTTCTTTGAAGTCTGATTCTGGTTCAGATCCAAAGGAAGAGCACTGAAACCTTTCTTTAGTGGACTCCCATAACAGATTATAGAGTAAAAGAGTCCTTGCTATTTTTGCTGCAAGTGACTAATACGATCATCCTTTTGTATTTTGAATTAATTACTGCAAATGTTCTTCAGATTATTCTCTAAGCCACTGAGAACGTTTGCTGTTTATTATTTTCTGAGCCATTGACCAATTTTTACTACATTTCATTAAAAGGCAATTAATTTGTGCAAAAGGAAAAGAAAGAGTTCAAAATTAAAAAAAAATGTATTATGATTAATGAAGACTCAAATGTCCTGGAGTTTTTAGTGAACATTGCATTCTTTTCCTTTCCATCTTCTAAGTGCCCCTCCAAAAAGAAAAGAAAAGAAAAAGAAGAAGATATCCCCACATCTTATCTCAGAATTAACAGCTAAGGCCACATAGCCCCCCCAAACCCACAAAAGACTATGAATGTAGGCCGTGAAAGCCTTTAATTTCTCACTAAACTTGATTTGTAAATAATCACAACCTTACCCTTCCTACAGTCCCCAGTATCAATATTCCCCCTTTCCCCTTCTTCTTGTTGTTGATGCTGAATACAAAGTTCTAACAGAGTTTTCACGATAACTATGGTAGCAAAATCAGCTTTGAAGATGTACTTGCAGAGGAAATCTGGAATAAGAAAATTAACTGCAGATCTTGGAATTTACAAAACAACCCCAACCCTAGTTAAGCACAATGGAAGTGGGTTATTTTAGTTTGAGGAGGATTTTCCTTTGTGAAGTTCTATTGTAAGAAAAATATAAGAACTAGTTACCTTGCTGGATATAATCAAGAGACGTAATAGTGCCATTCTATTTGCCTTTGGTCAGGCCTCACCTGGAATACTGTGTCCAGTTCTGGGCACCACAGTTCAAAAAGATGTTGACAAGCTGGAGCATATCCAGAGGAGGATGACCAAAATGGTGAAGGGTCTGCAAATCATGCCCTATGACTTAGGGAGCTGGGTATGTTTAGCCTGGAGAAGAGTTGGTTAAGAGGTGATATGATAACCCTCTTTAAGTATTTGAAGGGGTGTCATACTGAGGATGGAGCAAGCTTGTTTTCTGCTGCTCCAGAGAACAGGACAATGGATGGAAGCTCCAGGAAAAAAGAACTTCCTGACAGTAAGAGCTATTTGACAGTGGAACACATCCCCTCAGAGTGTGGTGGAGTTTCCTTCTTTGAAAATGTTTAAACAGAGGCTGAATGGCCATCTGTCAGGGTGCTTTGATTGTGAGATCCTGCATGGCAGGGGGTTGGACTGGATGGCCCTTGTGGTCTCTTCCAATTCTATGACTATGATTCTATGAAGGCAGAAATTATTGTTTTCAATAGCAGCTAGTCAGATTCCTTTAGAAGCATTCAAGAAGGGCCAAACGGGAATGGATCTTTTCGTGTTGCTAATCTTTAGTATCTCATATTGAAAGGCGTGCTGGTTCTTTGGACAATGTGCCCATGTATTTTCCTCCACCAAAAAAACCTGAAACCTTGTGAAACCCTGTCCTAAAATTAGGAGGAGGTAAAGGTTCAACCAAGTAAACATCAGAAGCATCTGATGCCCCTCCACCATTGTATATTTTTAATAAGCAGTGAAAGATGGTGACTAATCTTGGCCTTCCCATTATCCTCCAAGTCAAATCAGGAGAGAACAAGAGAAACTATGTAGTTATCTTATGTCAAAGAAAAGGTATGAGTGAAGTTGAACAGGCGGAAAAAAGGCTATCATCATTATGTATATATTTATACATAGTTGCTGGTACATGCTGCTTTGTGATCATTCTGATGAAGTCTTATAATTTCTTCCAGTTCACATAGTAGAGGAAAGTTCATAGGGTCCCCTGGTTCCACATTTTGAACATTGATAGTATAGCTTTGTAACTGGAAATCTTTTACCTTCTTCCAGTTTTAGGTTATACTGTGTTTCAGTTACCACTCTAGAGCATTTCTCATCCCAAATAAGCAGATACATTTTTTTTTTTGCCAACAGCAATAGCAATAGCAAGTACATTTTTATACCACTTATCAGTGAACTAGCACTCCTTAAGCCGTTTAGAAGGTATAAGCCAGTTGCCCACAACAAGATCAAGAAAGGGTTGTTGAAGACAGGGGGAGGAGTATTAAAAGTGATCCGCACTGACTGTCAAATATACTACCTATGCCACTGGCTACAAAGCTGATATTCAGATTTAAATAACTGACCCCAAGAATTTTCAAGATGCGGAAGAAGATGCAAATGAATATGCATTTCTTTATATATTTGATTTTCCCCTTTTTTCACAAACAGAAAAAGATAGAAAAATGCATAAAAAAGAATGAAAACAATAAAAAAGCAGTTTTACAATACAGCAGTTTACAATTATATAGACCCTACAATTAAAAGACAGTCAGACTTCAGTCCCTACCCCTATGCCCACTGCTGGCTAGAGGATATGGCCATTATCCTCTAAATCAGAGAAAGAACCCACAGCAGAACTTCCTTCCTCTCAGCCTCTGAGAAGGGGGAAGGGATAACAGAACTAGAGAAGTGTCCATTATCAACCCAACCAGGAGATGTAGCACTCATCACACTATGCAGGTCAACACTGTCCACAAAAGTCTTCAGCAGGCCTTAGCTTGTTGTGGAGAGGAGACAATAATTTCCTATTGTTCTAGTAGAGGAGCACTCCAGCCATCAAAGTTTGCTCAGAGCTATCCATGGTCCTGTTTCAAGCTGCCCTTTACCTAAGAGGGCTGTTGACCTAATAGGCTTACCTTGACTGGATTCTGTTCACTTGACACAACTGTACTTACTTAGGCCTGTTACAGACTGCCAAAATAAAGCTGCTTCGGGTCTCTTTGGAGGTATGCTATTTAAATGATGCATGCATCCTAAGAGTCCGGAAGCTGCACCAAAAGCTGCACTCCGGTGCTTAGGAATGGAGTGTGGCTTTGGTGCGACCTCCGGACTCTTAGGACCCATGCATCATTTAAATAGCATACCTCCAAAGAGACCCGAAGCAGCTTTATTTTGGCAGTCTGTAACAGGCCCATGATTCTATTATTCTGTCTTGAATGGGCTTCCCCTCCCTTCTTCATTTCTATCCCTGGTCGAACCCACTGGCTTCCCCTGTGAGCCTCAAGTAACTACAGATGTATATGCTGGTGTTCTAGATTGAGCAATTGCTGGATTTCCTGTTCTAGGACATATCCTTTGTTTTCCTGTTTTCCATAGAAGTCCCTAGATACTCCTAAGGACTGCTGCCATTGTGTGTTCATTTGTGTGTGAACGTGTGTGTGTGAGAGAGAGACTTATTGCATTTCATTTGGACCCAAAAAAGCAGCATTCCAGTTTCTTTTGTTCCTGCCAATGAATTTATTTATTATCTTCATTAATAAAACAAATTCTTTAGGTGTGTTGTAACATTTTACAAATAAGAGCAACAGCAGAATAAAATGTCAAAAATGATCTTAAAACACAATAGAAAAGCAGCAGCAGCACAATTAAAAACAACAGCCAACATGAAGCCAACATGATAAAAATACAGTACTAAGCCCACATGATAACAATAAAGTGGGAGAAAACTGTGGAAGTAAAAACAGTCAGTTGAGAGCCAGCATGGTGTAACAGTTTGAGTGACAGAACAGCGCTCCAGGATAACAGGGTTCAAATCCTCACTCAGCCATGAAAACCCACTGGACAAGTAACATCTTCTCAGTCTCAGAGGAAGGCAATGGCAACCCCACTCTGAACAAATCTTGCAAAGAAAATCCCATGATAGGGTCATTTTGGCGTTGTCAAAAGTTGAGAATGACCTGAAGGCACATTGTGACAATGACAAAACCAGCCAAGAAATAAAACAGAAGTTGAAACATGATACAAGGTTTAAAGAGCAAAGATTTCATTTTCTAAGTACTATAGAAATGGTTGTGAAGAAGTAAATGTACAGCACATAAAGGATAATGTGGTATTTAAGAGCCAGCTTCAGCAGTTATGTGGTATAGTGAATAGAGTGTCACTTTGAACCAGTCTAACCTACCTCTTGGGCTTGTAATGAGAATAATTTTAATTATTTTGTGTCCTGTCTTTCTTACATTGTGGGTCCCAAGATGGCCTACAAAATATGTTGACTTGGAGTGTGGTGGAGTCTCCTTTTTTAGAGATTTTCAAAAAGAGTCTGGATGGCCATCTGTCAGGGGTACATTGATTCTGTCTTCCTGCATGGAAGGGGGTTGGACTGGATGGCCCTTGGGATCTCTTCCAATTCTATGAAAACCATTTCTAATACAAAAGTTTAAAAAAGTTATTCTGGGATGTTTGAAGGAAAGGTGGAATAAAACACAATGAAGAAACAGAATTTGTCACTGTTTTTTTTTCTATTGTGTGACAACAATAGCCTGTTCAACCTGTCTTAATGCTCCTGTAAGCTTCCCTGAGATCTCTTGATACAGAGAGGGGTATAAATATTTTAATAAGCAAATTTTAATTTTTAAAAAGTAGAGAATGTCAGCAACAGGTTCCAGAATGTACTTTGCCAAACACCTTAACAACCTCAGTGGTAATATGGTTCTATAATGAAGTTGGCAACATCCAGTAGTAAGTGCTTCATAGTTTTTCTGACTATGGGTACAACTAAAGCAGGAAAAGCTCTTATTCAGGAATCTGTACTTATGCATGGTCTTCAGTAAAGCAGTTAGTAAGCATTACAACAATTGTAATTGGTTTGTGGGGGCATATTTAAGGATTATCAGGCCAAAATCTTGTTGATGGCTTATGCTGAATAAGTAGTTGGACATTTTTGCCTACCCAGATTCAGTTCAGGGATATGGATGTGTAGATGTTTCTCATACAGGTATGCATTCTCAGCCAATGCCAATTCATCTGCTCCTTGATGAAATTGGCAGTTGTACTTTGGTAGTGCATTCAGCTGCACATTCGGTTGTGCATTGGGTTGCACATTCAACACAAGCATCACATAGCACAAGCTCCACATATGGAGATTAATATTGTGTTACCCTGATGTAGAATCTCTACTTCAACATGGGTGACCCCCATAATATTAAAGCACTCCACAACAGTCTTACAATATTTCTTTCATAGAGTATGTGACAGCAAGCACCAACTCAATGAGACATCAGTACTGTTTTTATGTCATCAGAAGCAAACAAAAAAAAGTGAAATTTAGATTCTTTTCACTTTTGGCCAAATGGGCACAGCACTCAGGGAAGATTCTGGATTGTCTCCTATGACATTAGAAGATGCACAAGATGAGAACATCATTTCTAAGCTGACATGCATGATATATCCTGAAAAAAACATTAGAGAAACCATCTAACAAGAATGGGGAGCAGGAGACGCTGTTAGAATAACTTAATTCTACTACTTCAGGTTTAGTTTATGGTGCTTCACAATATAGGGTCTGAAAGCTGCAGAATAGGAACTCGAAGCAAGTGATTTAATATGTCCAAGTAAATAAGATGATCAGCAAAGGGAAGGCCAGAATACCCCACACAGTGTTCCCTCTAAACCAATATAAATAACAGTTAAACACATATTCCCCGTACCACACAGTCCAAACCAAATTTGGCATTACACCTCTTCTTACTATTACTGTGACATTTTTCTCACTGAGTCCTTGATTTAAACTTCTGAAGCCTGATATATTTTCCTGGCTGCTTCACTCCACCAGACTATGGATTTAATTGAAAGATACAGCTGGGAGGAAAATCATCTTTCATAAAGAAAGAAGAATTTCAAAGCGTGCCACAAAATAATCCAGAGAGGATGCCATTTGCCAGCTTCCAGGTTTTACCTTTGCAAGACATTAAGAAAAATGAGCTGTTAACTACAGACCAGAACGAGGGCCTCTTTCTGGTGTTTTGCTTCAGTATACCAGTTGGAAGGCCTCATGAAAAACTAAAAGAAGCCCAGGAGTTAACCCACTGGCTTGCTTTCTTTAAAACGTAAAAGTTTCATCCCACCTTTTAACAACAACACCCCCAAGACAGCTTAAAACCATTTGAATACAGTTAAATGACAGACAGCTAAACCAAAAGCAACAACATACTGATCCTTAACAGCAGGAAATAATTAAAATGGGAGCTAAAGATGATTCTGTAGTACATGCAGAAAGAATGATAAAAAATAGAGAAATTGGGGTTATAAAAGTCATAGAGGTAGGGAAAAAAATGTGGAAGCAGAAAAATCTAAGAATGCTGATGAGATATCCTGCCAAAATGACATGCAATACAGATGTTGGGATTTTTTAAAAAGCAGTCTTCTCCCACATTCAGATATCTTTGAGAGCAGAAAGACTAGCAATTCTAACTTTGAATCACAGTTGTTATTGCTGCTGATGCTTTCAGTCTGTCAACCTACTACTATTTTTTAATACCATGGTTCTTTACACAGCAACATTCTGACAAAGGAATTAAGGTAGCTTATATAATAGCTTACACACAAAGCATCATGACACAATGCAAGAGAAAAAGAGCATGGAAATGGAAAAATGAATACCACCATATCAATGATTTTATATGTTAAGCAATAAAAATACCAAATGGATCATTGTAGGAGACCATTCTGCAAAGTGTCCCATCAAACCAGTGTTCCAGAAAACTGGTTCCAGAGACTCCAAAGAAGGTGGTCTCACTGTCTCACCTCTACTGCAACCAGGGAATTTTGTCTTGGTGGTACAGTCTGTGGGTATTTCTATTTCTCTGCTTCCTTGGGATGAGTTTCTTCTCTGTCACTATATATAAACAAGTATATAAGTAAATAAAATAAAATGAATATCCATGCTTGTAAAAAGCTTCTCCATAATCAGGCACTTTATTCTTCTGGATTCAAATGGCTGGGAGAAAATCAAGTTTTCCCTCACCTTACTTGAAAACAATCCAGTGTCAGTGTAGTAGAGCTGACTCAGAAACCAATAGGTGTATTAAAATACAGAACGAAGTAGGAATAATTTAGGAATGTGGTCTAGGCAGTGGGCTGCTTTGTAGGAGACTTCAGGTACTTGGGAGGGAATGAGTGAGTTTCTGAGATCAGTGTCATTCCGTTCTCTGTGATTCATAATTAAAACCCAGAGACCAGAGGGCATGCCCTTATGATGTCACAGAGGACCCCTCCACATTAAACAATTACCGTCTTCCCTCCATATTTGTGGGGGTTAGGGGAATGAGGCCTCTGCAAATATGGAAAAATTGTGAATAACGCCACCTCTCACTTAGAAGCCAGTTAAATCATAGAATCATAGAATCATAGAATCATAGAGTTGGAAGAGACCACTAGGGCCATCCAGTCCAACCCCCTGCCATGCAGGAAATCCAAATCAAAGCATCCCTGACAGATGGCCATCCAGCCTCTGTTTAAAGACCTCCAAGGAAGGAGATTCCACCACACTCCGAGGGAGTGTGTTCCACTGTCGAACAGCCCTAACTGTCAGGAAGTTCCTCCTAATGTTGAGGTGGAATCTCTTTTCCTGCAGCTTGCATCCATTGTTCCGGGTCCTGTTCTCTGGAGCAGCAGAAAACAAGCTTGCTCCCTCTTCAATATGACATCCCTTCAAATATTTAAACAGGGCGATCATATCACCTCTTAACCTTCTTTTCTCCAGGCTAAACATCCCCAGCTCCCTAAGTCGTTCCTCATAGGGCATGGTTTCCAGACCTTTCACCATTTTTGTCGCCCTCCTTTGGACACGCTCCAGTTTCTCAATGTCCTTTCTGAATTGTGGCGCCCAGAACTGGACACAGTATTCTAGGTGGGGCCTGACCAAAGCAGAATACAGTGGCACTATTACTTCTCTTGATCTAGACACTATACTTCTATTGATGCAGCCTAAAATAGCATTGGCCTTTTTAGCTGCCGCATCACACTGTTCACTCATGTTCAACTTGTGGTCTACTTGGAAGGGTGGAGGAAGAGGAGCAAGAGCCTGTGCTCCTTTCTTCTCACCCTCCTGTCCCTTTCACTGGCTCCTTGCCTCTTTCCCAGCCAGATCACATCTTTCCCCAGGGAGTGATGGAGCAGGGAAAGGGAAGAGGAGCCTCCATCCTCCCAAGTCTCTTTCCCAGCTGTATCACTGCTTGGACTACTCCTCCCTTTGCCTGCCCCATCACCCCTTGGACAGCCCAAAGAGCAATGGGGCAGACAAAGGGTCCCGGGGGGGGGGGTGGATCATCCTCCTCCCTTTCCCAGCTGGGCTGCTGAGGAGAAAATCCCAGGAGGGAGGTGGAGGAGGAATGTCTGGACAAGTGGCCTTGACCTTACAAATGATCAAAACCGCGAGTCCCAAGATTGCAAATCTGGAGGGCCAACTGTACTTCTATTGATGCAGCCTAAAAAATCATTGGCCTTTTTAGCTGCTGCATCACACTGTTGACTCATGTTCAACTTGTGGTCTACTTGGACTCCTAGAACCCTTTCGTGAGTATAAGTCTCCTTCAGCCATCCTATATCTGTGCATTTTATTTTTTCTACCTAAGTGCAGTATCTTACATTTCTCCCCACTGAAGTTCATTTTGTTAGCTTTGGTCCAGCTTTCTAGTCTAGTCAGGTCATTTTGAATTTTGATCCTCTCCTTTGGGGTATTAGTTACTCCTCCTAATTTGGTGTCATCTGTAAATCTGATAACTATGCCCCCAATTCTATCATCCAAGTCATTGATAAAGATGTTGAATAGCACTGGGCCCAAGACAGAAGCCTGCAACTTGCCTAAGGTCACCCACTGGGTTTCATGGTCGAGCTGGTAATTGAACCCTGGTCTCCAGAGCCACAGTAGCCAATGTGGTTTTAGTGTTGGTCATCTGCTTTGATTCTGAGTTCCATCATGGCAGGGAGTTGGACTGGATGGCTCTTGGGGTCTCTTCCAAGTCTAGGATTCCATGATTCTATGTCTTTGGAGACCTGGGTTCAATTCCCAGTTTGCCCATCAAACCCATTGGGTGATCTTGAGCAAGTCACACTGTCTTGGCCTCAGGGTGAGGTCATGGCAACCCTCCCCCAACCGGTCTTGTCTAGAAAACCCTGCCATATTGTCACCATAAGTTAGAAATGACTTGAAGGCACAGAACAACAATAACAACAAAACTCCCAAGTTTTAGTCCAACACTAAAATAACTGCACCATGCTCCCTCTTTGTAACCTACTGTATATACTCATGTATACCTGTAAGTCTAGACATTTAGGTTAAAAATTGACCCAAAAAACCTGAGTCAACTTATCCAAGGGTCAATGTAAGTACTGCATTTATATGGTGAAGGCAAAAGTTTTATCTGTCGAGCCATCCAGCCTTTAGTATGTGCACAAATAATTATGCCTGCTGGAAGTGTGTCAGTTCTTTGGCATTGTTTTCCTTTACTTCATACTTTACTTCCTTCAACACAGGCACCTAAATTTTACTCCCAGCTTTTCCACGGGTCATATCAAAATCCATACTTTTGGCCCCAAAACTTGTCCTCGACTTATATATGAGGTCAACATATAGTCAAGTATACAGTATAAGGTAAGTCGATGTGTTCCTGGGCATTCCTTCTTTAGTAGAAAAGTTGCTATCTGTGGCAGAAATAATGTGGACAGAAGAAGAGGATCCTGGGCGGGATACAAACCGCCGCTTTGCGGCGTTCCCCCGCCGGCGCCATTTTGCTCCGCGCGGGAGCCGCAGCATCCAAACGCGCGGCTGCCGCACGGAGCAAAAAAGAAGCTCAATTCGGAGCTCTTCTGCGGCGCACGGATGACGTAGCGAAGCGCCAAGGGCGCATTCGCTAACGTCATGAGCGACGAGAAAAA
>NC_056522.1:73210441-73222971 GCF_019175285.1 Sceloporus undulatus | reverse complement strand
AATGTCCTTTGGTGTTTTGTTTTGTTTTGTTTTGTTTTTGAAACTGTCGGAAGTAAAGAGGGAGAAACATTGATGATGTACGGAAATGAACTAAAGAAGTATAACTGTAATAATTTAATCGGTTGTATTATATTCAAAAAATGAAATAAATATTATATTTAAAAAAAAAAAACAAAAAAAAACAACTACAATACAAAAGCAATGCACTAAAGAAGGTCACTAAGGCAGGTTACAGACCTCTGAAAAGCAGCGCTCTGCCGCCGCCCTTGCTGCATCCGGGAACCGCAGCAGCCAAACCGCGTGGTTCCCGGACGCAGTGAAGAAGAAGCGCCAAAATGGCGGTTCTTCTTGTGCCCTGGATGGGACACCGCGAGGCACTACTTGCGCACTCGTGGCGTCACATCTGGGGCGCGACATGTGGACGCTATGCGTCCGATACATCAAAATGGCGGCGCCCATATGTATTGGGCGCCGCCATTATTATGCCCCCGTCATGTGCTAGGGGTGAGGCCGGTGTGGACGCTAGGTCCTCGGCCAACCCCTAGCACGTGATGGGGGTGCCGCAAAGGCCCGTTTGTAAAGGGCCATAATGATCAAATCCTGGTTATTTTTCTAAGACGTTTTCTTTCGTATATGTATGTGATCCCAAAAGGCATGTGGAACAGTGACCCCCTCCCACCATTGCCAAAGGGCATTTTACCAAAAGTACAATCTTTCAATCCACACATTTCCCACACAATTGTTGCTTGTTCACCCGGGAACATCCAGAGGGATACACAGAGATTGGTACAGGCATCAGTTGTCCTGTGGAAAGGATACTGCAAGACCAACGAAGGATGCCTATCACTCTGGTACTATCAAGGAATCACAGACAATGAGGGGGCTGGAATATGGGCAAGATCTCAAACTTTGGTCATTATTTAAACCCTATAATAATGACCAAAGTTTGAGATATTGCCTGTATTCCAGCCCCCTCATTGTCTGTGATTCCTTGATAGTACAAGAGTGATAGGCATCCTTTGTTGGTCTTGCAGTATCCTTTCCACGGGAAATGTTGAGTGGCCAAGATGGAAATGGCCTCCAGCTGTATGCATTATCTTACTCACCTGCTGAGCCTTTATAAAATTAGCTTTCTTTTGTGCCTCACGCTCTCTCTTAGTCTTTTTTCTTTTGCATTATATTTTGTCTTTTGTTGTTGTTTTTGTTTTTGTGTGCCTTCAAGCCATTTACGACTTATAGTGACCCTAAGGCTATCATAGGGTTTTTTTTGGCAAATGCCTCCAGAAGAGGGGTTTCCCATGGCTATTCTCTGAGGCTGAGAGAGTGTGACTTGCCCAAAGTCACCCAGTGAGTTCGATGGCTGAGCCAGGAATACACACACATGTTCTTTGGAATAAAATCTCAGAAACAGACACACACACACACACACACTTTGGAAAGAAAGAGAAAGAGAAGAAGAGCCTCTGTCCCTCCCAAGTTTCTTTCCCAGCTGGATTGCTACATTTGTCCCAATCACATTTTCCCCTCTAAAATAATCCACTTGTGGTTCACATTCAGGCATGAATCATTTCAAAATGGACCTGCTCCAGCTGGCTGACGGACAAATTTAAATCGATTCCGATCTGCATGTGGTTCACATTTATCAAAAAAGAAGCGGAAAAAATCAGTGTCAAAATGATGCAGGTTAAATGGGTCTAGAGCATGCCCCCCTCCTCAGAATCGCTTCAGCGATTCAGATTAAGTGGGAACCAGGGTCGTTTGAACCAGTTTGAACCAATTCGTGATCTGGTTTAAAAGGTAGTGGGAATGAGGCCATAGACGTGTCCATTTTTTTTCCTATGGTTAAATGCAGAGCAATAATATCATCTGCAGAGCTCCCTGGAGGTCCCTGTGAATGCCTATTATTGTGTATCCAGCTATAGAAAAAGAGCTGGATGGTTGCATGTTGATCCCTCAGCTCTCCATCGATCACAAAATGACTGAGTTTGGGAGGTGGGGATGAATGGAGCCGAGAAAGGTGAGTTGCATGGGGAGGTTATCTTGTTGTTAAGTTTCCTGATCCAGAGTCATGATCATAGTTAAATTTATACATCTATTAACAAATTCAAACTCATTTAAAACCCAGGGTCTAACAGCAGTTATAGTCTTAGAAAGCAAATAAGGGGAAGGGTAACATCTGGCAGGACAATTAATTTCCTGAAGGAAAAAAGAAAAGAAAATTAAGTGTCTCTTCCTTCTTGCCAAAGGAACAGTGAGAGGTTTCACTCTCTGTAGGTGTGTCACACAGTGCTACAACTCATGGCTCTCTCAAGCCAAATCTTATGTAATAGAGCAGACTCCTTGTTGAATTAAGAAATGGGTATTAACAATTTTCCATTTAGAGGGTGAGATGCTTCCTTCTTCATTTCCATAGAGCAGATATAGGAAAAGTTCAGCCCAAGGGCCTCACAGAAACCTCTAGGGCCTCCAGTGAAGTCCTCCTGACCCACAGAAGCCATCATCCTGAATTTCTTTTTGCTCCCAAATAGCCATAATGTCCTCTAGAAGGTCTAATTAGTCATATAAGGACAAACATTTCATGATGCAAGGATCAAGGACAGGTGACCAGAAAACTTTAAGATCCCATGGTAGTGACAGTCCCCAGACATCTGGAAGTTGCTCATCTCTGCTACAGTGTATGTCAATGGGGACTGAAAGGTTTTTGTGGTGTTTGTGGTCAGCTCATCTCTCCAGGCAAAACTGAGGATTTTATTTTTCTTTATTATTTTTTAGCCATTGTAGCAGCATGCTGGCCCAAAATGGCAGTGAGAGTATGCTTTGTGATACCTATTATAGGCGGGTTACAGACCACCCGTTTGGGGCAGCCTGCACCTGCCCCTTTCCCTACAGTATTGGGGCCTCAGCTGCCAGAATGGCAGCCTCTGAGGCCCCAATCCGCCGCTTTCCAGGCCGCAGGGAAGAAGCAAAAGGTCGCTTCCCCGCAGCCTGGAAAGGGCTGTCCTTGGGGCTTGAAGCCCCAAGGACAGCCGGCGACGGTGGGGAGGAGGAGAAAGAGGCCACTCGGCCCCTTTCTCCTCTGCGTCGCTGGGCACAGCCATGTAAAGGCTGCGCCCAGCGACGCAAAGCTAGAAGGAGCTCCGAAACGGAGCTCCTTCCAGTACCGCAGAAAGGGCGCTCTAGGCGTCCTTGCGCGGCCCCACTACGTCACAACCGCGCCGCCCCATTTAGAGGCGGTGCGGTCGTGACGTCGTAATGGCGGCCCCCGTGTGGAACAGGAGCCACCATTTTGTACGTGCTGAGCATGTACTAGGGTTTGGTGAGTCCGGAAGGGACGCCCCTTTCTAACCATAGTACTTTTATGCCCGTCTGTAACAGGCCATAGGCAAGGAAAGAATGAATGGAGGGGATCTCATCTTGCTTTTTTTTAATTTTATTTTATTTATTTTTTTGGCATGCATTTTTTCCAAAACATTCATCCCACCCAGGTAATCCAGGCCATTATGCCTCCCTTCTAGTGTTTAGAGATGTTATTTTCAATTATATCTCCTAAAATCTTGCACTCAGTGTGGAATTCTTGGAGTTGTAGTCAAGAAAAGTAACCCTTTTCCATACCTAGCTGATTGTAAACCTGATGTAACATACCTCACCAGCTCTGTACCTAATGCCCACATGTTCAGTATGAAATCTGTGAAAGGGAAACAGATCTTGTGCTACATATGTTGACCTTGATAGTGAAACCATCATGGATCAATAATTTGAGAGTTGGGGTGTCAGTTGGCATGACTTTCCCCTTCCATGTCCTCATTCACTGAATGTGTGCAGTGTTGCATGAACATTTCTGTAGTCACATTTCTCCCTCTGATCCATCAAGGTGAAATTGATGGCATGGAAGCAATAAACACACATCACTGGGTTCCTATGAGCATCCAACTCTTTTTTTTTTTGCTCTCCATTTGTTCTTAGAAGCAAGGTTGAAAAGTCCTTTGACACATCAGGACTGCTTCAGTATGAGCTATAACACTCAGGGCTCATTTGGGAGTGCCTGTAACAGTAGGCTAGTATACTCTTCATCTTTTGAATCAATGGTTACACCAAGTTCATGTTAAAATATATTTCTAAATTGTATTGAAAATGTTCAGATGTGTCAATGGTTAACTAAGGTTTAAAATGGTTCCTGTTGCAGGCCAGAAAGCCTAGGCCTGGAAGAGCAAGTCTTCAAGGACATGTGCTG
Organism: Sceloporus undulatus; assembly: GCF_019175285.1. NCBI lineage: Eukaryota > Metazoa > Chordata > Lepidosauria > Squamata > Phrynosomatidae > Sceloporus > Sceloporus undulatus. The sequence goes on along the minus strand of NC_056522.1, from coordinate 73,218,740 downwards.
AGACATAATATAAACAAAATGTATTATTGTTATGCTTTTGTGTAGTATGGTGACTTCATGAGAAAGAGGTGTGTCCACTTGGTGGGAAAGTTGATCTTTTAAGAGAACAAAGACTAATGTCACATTCAAGCTTCTAGCATGGACTCTGAAAGAGTATAGATGTATAGTAGTCTGCTGTAAAGGGTAAATAGCAACAAAGTCAATAAACCCTCATTTGAGTGAAAATCTGTGTTGAAGTTACTTTGTTCCTGAGTTCCAGAGAAGACTGCATCTGTTCCAGTTGGTACCAGTTCAGAACCACCGGTAACAAGAGACATCAACCATCCCAAAGATCTTTTTCTCTAACAGTTCGTCACTAGCAGCCTGTATCAGGCTGCAGCAAAAGAAGCCCTAGTGGAAAAATGGCCAACCATCATCTCGTGATGAAAGACCACCAACCTGAACACTCTGTCCTTAAATCCACCATCAGCAGCCATTCCAGCAGTTCAGAACAGGGGGTGATGAGAAGGGAAGGCCAGCCATGTAAGCAGTCCAGCTAAAAGATTACTTGCTATTTTTTGCCACTCCTTTTCTTTCCTTTTGAGTCATGTCTTTTTAGACTGTAACTTTGTGGGCTAGGACAGTCTATTATTGACAGTCTGTAAACCATTCTTGGGGCTTTCTTTATGAGCAGTGAGTGGAATAAAAATACTTCAAATAAATACATTGATGAATAATAAATAAAGGTTTTGGCTTTCTAGAAGCAGGGACCAGAGCGCAAATCCAGATCATCTGTTAATTAATTCCCAGCTAATTCACACCAGAAATTGTTGATTCCAACAGTTTCAGGATGAGGTTTCTGGTGAACATAATCTTGTTGGTTGGAACTTGTACAATTAAGATCTTCTAATAATGTCTATTTTTCCATTCTCTGAATTTAGAAATAAGTTTGCCTATAGTCAGTTTCTATAAATCTCCTTTAGATGTATTCTTAAAACTCCATATATTAACAAAGTGCCTTGTTTATTTTTTTAGGCTGATTTTATTCATTATTTGCATTCTGTTTTGCCTTGGGTGAGAATGAAATGGTCTTTTTGTCATTTTCTTTGGAACTGTTTTAAATCACTAAAAATATTTGTTTCTGTCATGACTGAAAGATTTTGAAACCCATTATGTCTTTTTAAAATTCAGATAAAATGCTAACATTCTATGGAACATAAAAGGAAGGAGGATGCACCAACATCTTTTTAAGTTTCAAGAAAAACTATAGTTTTAGAGAATTGACATAAAGCAGCAAAAACAGGTTAGACTGAAGTATGTCTCTGAAGTGATATCTACATTGCTTGGATATTAATCCCAAATGTGTGTGTTGCCCCACGCCAGGAACAGAGATCAATTCCCACTGGAAGAACAATGTCCCTGTAAGGTGGAGAAAGTGCATTCAGCCCATGACACAACATTTTGTAGTTTCTAAAGTCCTGCAAACTGACAATTATTCAACCAAAAACATCTGAAACATGAAAAAACAAACAAACGGTGGTGCCTTCATAGCCACCAAGATGCCCTAAAATGCTAACTCTTCCCACCTACCCAAATCAGTCAAAAAGTGGCCAAAAAAAGAAACCAGAAATGATGGCCTACTTCAACAGTAGCCTGTTGCCTACTTCTGTTGTAAGGAGAAAAAACCTTAGGGGGTGAGGTGTGCAGAGGATGGCAGCGCCTAGGGCCCAGGCTCAAAAAGAGACCGACCAGATCAGACAGAAATCCAAGCGTATCCAGTGTCCTGTTCACAAAGTAGCCAACCAAGCACTTACAAGAAGTCAGCAAGCAAAACAACTGCCACAGTACCATGAAACACATGCTCCCCAGCAAGTGCTATCACAGAGCACACAAATTTATCAAGGATAAACTTATCAATGGCTACCAGTACATGGCATAGTTCCTTTTATGGTTAACCTCCATGTATTTGTTAAGTCCTGTTTCAAAGCCATCTAAGTTGGCAGTAATCACCCTACTGATGGCATCCTCAAGTCACAGAGTTATGAAAGACCTCCCTGAACAAAAAAATAATGCCAGTTAAGTAGAGCCTGGGCCATGTGGACCAACAGTCTGAGTTAATATGTTATATCTTCATATGTTTCACCACCTCCCAGTTCAGAACTTTAAATTGTCTACTAATGTTTATGAACAAACGAAGTGGTTTGTGTTTTGGCACTGAAAGCTGACAAAGAGAACCAATGCATGAAGGTTAATATTTACATGTAACACAACGTAGATGTCTCACAATTTTATTTCTGTTTAAAACTGTTTTCATATATTGCCCTAACAAGCATATCACTCATTTTCTCCCTGTTTCTGTCTCTGAATCTGACTTTTCTATGTCAATATTGGACAGCTTGGAAAAGATACGTTGGAAACACAACTCCCATAAATACCCCAGCAAGCTGAGATAGTGACCATGATGGGAACTGTGGTCCAACAAGTAACTTTTCCAGCTCTGTAATATTGCCCATGCAGGAGATCATTCAGAAGACAATCAATGTATATTTCAGGCAATGTAGGTTCTGTTATGTCTGGCAGCTGAAATTCCATTAAAGCTGAGTTAAATTCAAGCAAAATGATATATGTTCCAAATGCTTTAATTAGAAGCATAGCTGTGTGGTAGAATAATAGAATTCTCTACCTGTAACAAAAGTCTTTTCAAAACCCTCTTTTAACATTCCTCTGTTTTGCTGCTGCTGCTTCTTTTTCACTCATGTCAGTTTTCTAAGTAAACAATGAGTGCCAAACCCAAAACACTGGTTTCTGTCCAAAAATAAAATTAAATGCAATATGTTATAGAGAACCTAGCAAATTTGCATTGGTGTGCTGTCCTGCTCATTAGTTGAAAAGAGCATTGTTTCTCTTATATAACAATCTTTACTTTTGCCTTTTACCCCCTTAGGAATATTGCTGAGGATTTTTCTGCATATATGTCTATATCCATCTGCCCAACCACATCCTAAGGGACCCACAGAGAAAGAGAAAATCTGTTTTATGTCTGTGCAAGTTGTTCCACATACACTCCTCCCTGTTCTACACTGTAACTAAAAACCTATTAATTTAAGTTCTGCCATGTGCATTCCAGTCCAGGCTCATTAGGAAGGCCCCCTCTCCCTCTTCTTGACCACATGCATGCAGGGCTAAAGAAGCTACAGCACCAACATTCAGTCTTGTTGGCAGGTCACCCCTTGCTCTAAGGTTCCTTGCTCATTTGGGATCTATTGTGGTAAGCTCAGCAATTTTGACAAGGATATTTGTGGTGGGGCTTTCATAGCTTAAAGGTGACAAAATGAGTAAAAATTAAATCTGTTCACAGAGATGTAAAGTAAGCTGTGAAATGATCCATTTTATATTTCTTTTCTTTTCTTTTTTTGTTTCAGAGAAAAAAAATTCCAGTAAAAAAGCTAAACTTAGCTTCAGAAAATTGGTTACTCCCTTTCCTTCATTTTTCATGTGGTTGGGGGGGTTATGCATTTGAGGATATCCATGTGGCTGAAATACACATGTAAGTAAACTCAGTGTCCCTTTGTGAACTAGAAAAGCCACTTTGGAAGAAGCAGCTGAAATACAAGAAGGAGCTGTAGAGAGGGAAAGCAGACAATAGTCTCTCATGCCAAAGGAGCAACCAATCAGAATCAGGTACCAACTACCAGGATAACTGGAATGGCCTAAATAAGGAGTGGGCAGCTGTGGAAGATTTCTTCCACTGTGCCCCCCCCCCCAGAGACCATTCTAACCCAAAATAATGATCATCCATTCATCTATTCCTTTTCTGAATGAATGAGGGCCTTTTGGAGGGCCATAGCTACCACCAGAAGAAGACACAACATGGAGGGACTGTGTCCTTCACAGCTATGGTTGGTGAGAACAAGGGAGAAAGTTTTTTCAGTAGCTGCACCAAGGCTCTGGAACTCTTTCCCTAGAGAAGCTAGAATGGTTTCCATCCCTTCCTATTTTGTTGAAATTTCAGGGAGACCAACCGGGGGGGGGGGGGTCAGTGGAAATCTGGAAACCACACAATCCCCCAGGGAGCACCATGTGACCCATGGCCCTTGGTTTCTGCCACTCCTTTCACACAACCTAATCCACTTTAACCACCATGGTCTCACCCTATGGAATCCTGGGATTTGCAGTTTAAGAAGGGACATCAGATCTCAGCCAGAGACCCTGAGTATCTCACCAGACTACAAACCATAGGACTCCATAAGATAAGGCCATGGCAGCTAGAGTAAAAATATAGCTCCATAACTGTGTAGTCTTAAAGGGCTGAATCATCTAAGGATGGTACCAGCTACCCAAAATCCCATGCTGCTCTACTATTTCAGCAACAAAGCTGTTACCTGTAACAGGCTATAAGAGGCTGCGATAGGCTCACCAGTCCCCTCAGTTGAAAGGCCTATAGCTCCCCCCAAAAGAAGACACCCACTGCTTACTGAGACACCTATTGCTTACTGAGAGGGTGAGGCTTGAAATCTCTTCTAGAGGTTGTTGAAACAAGTTCTGTGTCTGGGAGCTGGTCATTGTAACTGTTACCTAAAACGTAGGGAGAATTCAGTTCCCCGCCAGCAGTGGCAGTGTCTCCTTGATTTTGAGGGAAATTTCTTAGTTCAGCAGTTAACTTGAGGGAGCTTTTAAAGTTACGTATACCAGTACTAACTGCAGAAACACTTCAGTTTTGATGCATAGGAATTTTGAAATATCCAAAGGTGCACACAAACACACAAAATCAATGGAACCTTAAGAATGATACAGAGCTAAGAGAAAGAAAGATGTGAAAGGGGTGGATAGTGATAACTCAGGAGTTAAAGTGGTTGATAATTAGCATTCCTGAAGAGAGGATTCCACAGAAGATGGAGAGTGGTTCAAATAGGGTCTGAAAGCTACACATAAAGCAGATCTACATTTTTATTTGTTAAAATATATCATTCTTATAATATTCAAAATTTTATCCTTTGTAGCAGTGATCGGCCATGTGTGGGGCTGATATTTATATCTGATTTCTAGCCTAGAGGGGTACGTGGTGCTGTCCTGTACTGTAAGAAAGATCTGATTATCTTCCAAGGGAATCAACAATGGAATTCTGAAATTACTGATGGCTTTAACTTTGAAGTAACAAAACATTGATTGCATTTGGGACAAACCATGGATGGACGGATATGAAAGGTGAACAGGGACACATCCTGGGGTGAGAAGAAAATATGGTCTTTAACTGCTTTGAGGTGAGACTGCAAGAGGATATGTGAAGAGCGCTCTCTGTGTGTGTGTGTGTGTGTGTGTGTGTGTGTGTGTGTGTACTGCTCAGTAAATCCATTTAAACTTTATTGAGAGCTATCTAGATCCACCACATGTCTTCAGGTCAGCGTGCCTTTCCCATGGGAAATTTTTTAGTGTTCCAAAGGTCCTTGTGACCTCTCAAAAACAAGCATAAAACCCAATGAGACTGCCTAGTTTAAAAATATGTCCTAACAGTGGTACAAGCTCCTCCATACATCCCAAGGTCATGCTGAGAATGTGGTAATGATAAGCATATTCAGAAACCAAGGTTATACAAGTGAAAACTTATGCAAAGTCAGCTGAAACTACAGAGGCTTCTGGGAGAAAGAAACTCAGGCGGGTTATAGACCGCCATTTCGGACGTCCTCAGGACGTCCCATTTTTTAAAAAGGGGCATCTCTTCTAGATGCCCCTTTCCCTATCACGGACTCAGTCCGTGACAAATGGCGGTGGCCGTTCCACACGGCCGCCGCCATATTTATGTCTTGGACGCATAGCGTTCAGACGGGGCGCGGCTGTTATGATGTCGCGGGTGCGCCATGGGTGCCTCGCGACATCATAACGGCGCCGCAGGAAGAAGCTCCATTTTGGAGCTTCTTTTTTGCTCCACGAGGGAGACATGCGGTTTGTATGCTGCGACTCCCTCGCGGAGCAAAGAGCAGCGCCGGCAGACCGCCGCAAAGTGGCTGTTTGTAACACCTCCCAGAAAGTAAGCACAACAGGCCTTAGCAGAATGGGACAATGTGCACTTATTACTCTAATCCACCTCCGGGATCCCCCCACTCCACTACAATCATCATTGCAAATAAGCTTATAATGGCTTGAGTGTTGAACGAGGACTCTGGGAAACCACAGTTTAAGTCTTTACATGGCTGTGGAAAGCCACTCGGTGAACTTGGGCAAGGGGCAGCTCACAGCCACTTTTAGCTGCACCAGATTGGGGCCATGGCAACTTCACGCCACACCCCCTATCTGACCTTTTCAGGGCACAAAAAAGGGCACAATAGCTGACATCACAGCTTTTAGGCACTCCTTTGGTGCTGCATCATGCGGACACAGTGCCAGAGGAGCGCCGTGATGTCACATGCTGTGTGGAGCAGCGCGTGGCATCATGCCACCCTATGGGCAGAGTCAGGGCATGTGTCATGTGGCCAGTCTGCATAGGCTCAAAGTCACCACCCTGCTGATGCTCTCCTATGGAAGGATGCCTTGATCTAATTTATGCTTCTACACTAAATGAGAAAGATCATCATCGTCTCAAGAAAGCAAGATTCTCTTTGCGTTGGTCCTGGAGAGAATGTACACTTTTGTGAAAGCATTTATGTGTCTAGAATTATGTAAACGTGCAAAACTTAAATCTTCAATATGCCTGACTGGTCTAGCAATAGTGCTAGCAACAGCAAATGCAGTTTTCTGTGGGTTTTTCAGGCTACGTGGCTTTGTTCTGGAAGAGTTTATTCCTGACGTTTTGCCTGCATTTGTGGTTGGCATCTCTGAACTATGGCTACTGGCCGTGAAAGCCTTTGACTTTACAACATGCATATAAACCTTGGACTTGAAAACATGAAAAAAGGGGGGAGTCAAATCAGTCAATATAATGTGTGCCTGTGTCTGGGAATATGAATGCTCATACGGCAATGGAAAGATGAATGGAGAGAAGAAAACCACTAAAACTAAACCTTAAAATGAAAATGTTGTCAAAATTGGGAGGAAATGTTGGAATCTACTGATAAAACTGAAGTGGGTTGTCAGAGCTGCGTACTACCTGTGGTCCTCTGCTGGTATTGGTCCTCAGTATTGTCAGCACCTACAGTTATAGGTGTTAAATAATAACTCAGACTCTCCAAGGTGCTTTACAGACCGCCCAAAAAGAGCGGTCTGCCGGCGCCGTCATTTGCTGCGTGGAGGAGCCTCAGCGGCCAAACCGTGCAACTCCTCCATGCAACAAAAAGAAGCTGAAAAAAGCTGTTTCTTTATGCGCCATGGAAATGGCGCCCCAAAGCTCCAATGGTGCACTCGCAGTGTCATTTCCACCATCAGCAACATCAAGATGGTGGTGCCCGTGTAGAACGGGTGCTGCCATTTTGTATGCGCTCAGCGCGTACTAGGGTTAGGGACATCCGGAAAGGACGCCCCTTTCTAACCCTAGTACATGCATGGCACATACTTTTTGCCTGTTTGTAACGGGCCCAAGTTCTATATACAGAACTTTACTACAGAGCACTTACAGCACTATATACAAACCAACAACAAACCAACCAACCATCCACTAACAACAGCAACCCACATTGAACATAGGCTATTCCCATATTTATACATTTTGTCCATGGCATGGTCTCTTAACACAGGTGTCTGCAATAATCCTCTTGCATCTGGTGGCACAGTGGTTAAATGCCTGTACTGCAGCCACTCACTCACAAACTACAAGGTTGTGAGTTCAATACCAGGACTCAGGGGCGACTCAGCCTTGCATCCTTCCAAGGCTGCTAAAATGACCCAGCTTATTAGGGGCAATGAGTGTACACATTGTAAACCACTTAGGGAGCACTTAAGTGCACTGATAAGCAGTATGAGTGTACTTGCTATATTACTAGGGAGCTGGGTATGTTTAGCCTGGAGAAAAGAAGGTTAAGAGGTGATATGATAGCCCTGTTTAAATACTTGAAGGGATGTCATATTGAGGAGGGAGCAAACTTGTTTTCTGCTGCTCCAGAGACTAGGACCCGGAACAATGGGTGCAAGCTGCAGGAAAAGAGATTCCACCTCAACATTAGGAGGAACTTCCTGACAGTAAGGGCTGTTCGACAGTGGAACACACTTCCTCGGAGTGTAGTGGAGTCTCCCTCCTTGGAGGTCTTCAAATGGAGGCTGGATGGCCATCTGTCGGGGATGCTTTGATCTGGATTTCCTGCATGGCAGGGGGTTGGACTGGATGGCCCTTGCGGTAATAATAATAATAATAATAATAATAATAATAATAATAATAATAATAATAATAATAATT
>NC_056522.1:73204961-73210431 GCF_019175285.1 Sceloporus undulatus | reverse complement strand
TGTATACCGCCCTATGGGAAACCAATCCGGGCGGTTGACAACAGTAAAATATAAAATACAACAATTAAAAACACTTTATCCCTCCCCCCCTTAAGACAGTATTAAACAGTATAACATATTAAAAACACAATATCAAAGCATAAAAACAACAATTAAAAACTAAAACCCCTGATATCCCTCTGTTGATCCTCAACCATCACTAAGATGGGGCCACGGGAGGAATGAGGGAATCAGGGAACCTGGGCCGGGATGGTTAATCTGGAAAGGCCTGCTGGAAGAGATCCGTCTTGACAGCTTTTTTAAAGCTGTCTAATGATGTCAACTGACGGATCTCATCTGGCAGGTCGTTCCAGAGTTTGGGCACAACAGCAGAGAATGCCCTCTGGGAAGTCGCCGCAAGCCTAGATTTTAGAGGTCTCTTCCAACTCTATGATTCTATGATTCTACTATTGCATCAGCTTCTTGCATGATGTCCACTGTATTATCCTGGGCATGTCCTAAACGGTGTGTTGATAATGCTCCATGTCAGTCACCATGTTGCAACCTTTCCCATGTGTTGCATTATCCACCATCTATCATCCATATTCAGTGCAGTGAAGCCAAACTCCAGTTTCACATATACTGACACAGGGAGAAAAATATTTTCAAACCAGAAATTCTTTTCTGCAATATTGATCCTATTTTAAGGAAATTAAAGAGGAAGGGTGAAATATGAATTCCATTAAAGGTGGGGATCTCAGAGAAAGAGCTATAGCCCAATGCACACTCTGGCTAGTCGGTTAATTTAAAGGGGATCCTCATCAAGGTACAACTCTGCACTTCCCCTGGGTAGATTGTGTTTGTTATTTTTAGTTACCAGACTGCAGAGTGACACAGTCTGTTGAAACTGTCAAAACCACTAAGTGGCTCCAGCACCTTCTCCTTTGCTCTTGCCCTGAAAAGAAAAAGAAAACTTTTCTCCTCTCCTGTCCTCCTGAGTTAATTGTGTGCAAAGTACTCTGAAGTCTGCAAGCTCTACCAAGCAACAGGTGGCTGACAGGCTGAAGAGTGGGGGAAATCATGACTTTTAAAGACCAACTGAGGATCTGAGAATTTTCCTAGAGATGAGAATTAGTAGTGACAGTTCTAGCTGAGCTGTGGCTATTGGAGGCTCTGTATTCACTGGTTCCATTCTAGTTGGGTTTGACAATTGGATTTAGCACAGCATGTGCAACATGCCTACTTACTGTAAGCTTAGACTAGAAAAACAAACAGAGAGATAGTAAAAGCTGAAACCTAAAACCTGAGAAGCAATCTGAATGGAGGCACAAGGAAACAAATTTCATTTTCAGAAGAGCACATGGTTTTGGATTGAAAATGCCTTCTTTCCAGAAGCACAACAAAGACAAGTCAATAGATGAAAAAGAACAGAACAGTTACATATAAATATCTGGAGCATTCTCCAACCAAATTTGTGTAATTTGGAGAATTAATTTATTACAGGCTTTGTATTCTTACCAGTGCCATCTTTCCTCCTTCAGCCTGGTAAATTCTCATTTTGAATTAATCCCAAAGCTTCTGTCATGTTTTTCAAAGTAAGCAAAATAAATGACACCCTTTGTAATCTGATGTAGCTTTTCAAACAATCATTTCACTTTTCAGAACTATTAACTATAGGAGCACCTATATGAGATTCAGTGCCGTGTAGTGTAGTTTAGAGTAATGGCTTGAGTGTTGGTCTAAGACTTTGAGAGACTAGGGTTCAAATCCCCACTCAGGCATGGAAACCCACTTGGTAACCTTGGGCAAATCATATTCTCTCAGGCCTAAAGGAAGGCAATCACAAATCTTGGCAAGAAAGGCTTGTGAAAGGTTTGCCTTAGGGTAATCAAGAGTCTGAAATGACTTGAAAGCACACAACAACAACAACAACAACAACAACAACAACAACATTCTGGAATATGTCTGCTGTTGAAAGGCAGAAGGCATCTCCACTCATTTTGGAGTGGAGGATCCTTTTCCCCATAAACCCACTCCATTCAGCAGAATCTTCAGGCACTCTGTGGATCATTTGCAGGGATAAAGTCTGTTGTGGGGACAGTGGAATAGGAAGATCCACTTCAGATAGCCCAGTTGTGCATGCCTAAATTTTGATCCAACTGCAACCTAGAAGGGATACATTTAGACTAATACTCATTGAATTATCCAGCCATTATGGCCATTGAACACTGTGGCTGGCAGATTCTGGAAGTTGAAACCCAACAAGTAACTTTTCCATGGGATCTAGCCCCATGTCTTTTACTTTTTAAGTAAGTACACTTTCCACTGGACCACACAACTTCTTATTTTGCATCTATGTTCACTCTATATTGATTGTTGGTCGGCAGTCTACACTCCGTGCGCCTTGAAAAACTTGTGAAGAATTCCACATAGGATTCTACTTGACTCTAAAGAGCTGTTGACACGTGGAAGACTTGAATGATCAAGTCAGTGGTATCTGATACTGCAAATTTTGTTTTATAAGCACATTGCAGATTTCTACTCATGGCTTGGCAAGATATTTCAAACTTTGAGAATAATTTAAAAAGTGCTTGGGGGGGGGGGAAGCTCTGATATAAGGAAAAGCACATCTGTTCCATAAAAATATTTGTGAATCAGTTTGTAAGTGTTCCCTAATCCACATTTCGGCAGAAAAAATCTATTAAAATGTTTCCAACATCTCAGTCAAAGCACAGAATGCTTGTTTGGTGGGGCAATAAGAAGATGTAACAAAAACAAAATAACTTCCAGCCTCAGTACCATGAAAATAATGGCTGAGTTCCTGCTTGAAGAAATGAAGCATAAAATTTCCCCTAGGTGAAAACCATGCTTTATCTCCCTCCCCTCCTGCAGGATTCACATTTCTCTTATGGCGGATTCAAACATGGGCATGCAAAACCTCACAAGGGTGGGTTACAGACCACCATTTAGTACGTAATGAATACGTACTAGGGTTAGGAAGGGGCAGTGCTTCCGCACCCCCCTAACCCTAGTATGTATTCTGTATGTACAATATGGCAGCGGCCGTTCCACATGGCGGCCGCCATATTTACGTATCGGACGCTGTGCGTCCGAACATGTCGTGGCGTCTATGACGTCGCGAGTCCGCCCCTGGCGCCTCGCGACGTCATAGAGGCGCCACTTAAAGAAGCTCCATTTTGGAGCTTCTTTTTTGCTCCGTAACGGAGCCGTGCGGTTTGGCTGCAGCGGCTATCTTACGGAGCAAACAGCGGTGGCGGCAGATTGCCGCAAAGCGGCAGTTTATAACCCTCCAAGGATTCCCCAAGGTATGAAAGAATGAAAATACCACTGTGGATCCAGTTGTATCTAGGACAGTAAAGGAAGTTTATTCCTGATGTCTAACTGTCTCTATGGATAGAGTTTTGCTCTTTGTTTTGATACTGATATTTAATTAGGTGGCCCGAAAGTGGAACACTCAAAATCCATGTTTGTCCTACAGTAAAAACTAGGCCTACCCTGCATATATCTTGTTCCAGGTATTTAGGTCACATCCCTAATACTTACCTTCAAGTATTACCTGAGCAACATCCTGAAATACTAGAGACAAAGTGGCATAATGCCCTGAATTCTATTGGTAGTTCCACCCAGAGTGGGTCCATTGAAACAGTGGGATTTACATACATAACTACTCATCATTCAAAAGTAGGGATGTAAAGAATATTCTCCAAAATTCGAAAATTAGGAGAAATATGCCTAATTCGACAATTTCTATAACATTTTAGAGAGAAAAATTCTGAGCAGTTCTCGATCAATGAGTAAGAATTTTGATTGCTAGTCATTTCGAAATGAAAGGGAGAGAAGAAACCTTCATCTGACTCTCGATGGCCACTATTTGCATATTTTGTGTAAGAAAAGCTACCATTCATCCTGGAGGCTATTTCCTTTGTTAGGGTGATTTGCTCCAACTTTGCTTAATCACAGCTTTGCTTTGAAAAACAACAGATAACAAAAGGTGAGGCTTCTGCCCTTTATGCCATGCTCTGACATTCAAATTCTCACAGATGAGAATAACTTGAAATCTCAAAACTTAGCAGGAAAGGTCTCTTGGCCACAGTTTTTTGGAGTAAGACAGGTATTTTGATGATAAAAAAATGACTAATCACTTTGATGAAATACAGTTACATCACTATGATCTGGAGACTACCTTGCAGTGGAGACATTGATTTGGGTTCTCCAAGGCCAAGAAATTCAAGTACACACACACACACACACACACACACACACACTGCAAAATAAATGTAGGTTTGCCTTAGCATCACCTTGAGAGAGCTGGAGAGAGAGGTTTGTCATGTCCTGCCTCTGAGGCTGAGAGAATGTGCCAATTATTATTATTATTATTGCATGACCTCTTAGCATCACCATGAGAGAGGTGCAGAGAGAGAGGGCAGGGAAATGTCTAACAATTTGTAAGCTGCTCTGATAGCACCACAGACTGCTGGGAACTGCAGTCTAATAAGGCTTCACACTGCAGAAATAATCCAGTTCGACAATACTTTAATGCTATGGAAACTCCTGGGATTTGTAGTATATTGTGCCACCAGAGCTCTCTGACAAAGAAGGATAAATGTCTCACAAAACTACAATAACCAGATGTTGTTGTTGTTGTTGTTGTTGTTGTTGTTTTCTTATATCCCTGGCACAGACTCTCAGCCTCAAAGGGAGGCACTGCCCCCCAACAAGTCTTGCATGCCAGGAGAGTCCTAAAAGTCACAACACACGACAACAGCCATGTTTCCAAGAGGTCATGGGGAAAGGGAGCTCAGGGGGTTTGGATGGCCATAGGAGCCCTCTGGGAGGCCTTGGGCAAGTCACACTCTCTGGGTCTCAGAGGAAGACACTGGCATGTCCTCATTGCAAGAGCCCTCCAAACACACAAAAAACCCACAACCCCCCCTTCTTGCCCGTTTTGCCAGGGTCCTCCCAAAGCACTGAGAGTGCCCACCAGAAGGCAACAAACTTCAACAGCCAAGTGGGTCACACTGTCTCATCAGGATGACACTGGAAGATGGGACAAACCGAGGGTTTTATTGGCATAAAGAGGAGTTTTGTCATGGGATGCCCCTGAAGCTGAGATAGTGTGACCCTCACAGATGAGAAGGGGAGGGGTCGGGTGCCAAGTGGCAATGCTCTTCTGCCAAGCAGGAATCCTCAATTAGGAGCAGAGTAGGGTGTGATGGCAAGAATTCTGCCATGAATAAAACCTACCATGAAGGAATACCTAGGAGCTGGAGTTGAAGCTGAGAGGATGTGACTTGCCCAAGGTCAGCCAGTGAATTTCTATGGTGAACTGGGAGGATCCCAGCTCAGCCATGTAAATCCACAGGGTGACATTGGGTAAGTCACACTCTCTCATTCCTGGAAATTCTGCACTCTCCTTGCCAATAATAATAATAATAATAATAATAATAATAATAATAATAATAATAATAAT
>NC_056522.1:73202967-73204951 GCF_019175285.1 Sceloporus undulatus | reverse complement strand
TGCCCAGCTCTTCAGCCAAAAGGCTATCAGAGCAGCTTACAAATTACTAGATATTTCCCTGCCCTCAGGCTTGCAATCTAAAGGGACAAGAGACAAAAGGAGAAGCGAATGGCAGGGGAAAAGTTCAGCAGATCCTCATTCTCCCACATTCTCTTTTGTGAGGGTCACATTCTCTCAGCCTCAGAGGCAAGACATGACCAACTCTCTCTCTCTGCACCTCTCTCATGGTGATGCTAAGGTCATGCAATAATAATAATAATAATAATAATAATAATAATAATAATAATAATATCTCTTACCCAAAATGCTGAGGACTAGATGTATTTTGGAGTTTTTCAGAGTTTGGTATATTTTTATACAGTATGTCTAATGGGATATAATGGGAGATGGGATCCATGTATGTCTCATATGCATCTCATAGACATAGACTGACGGTAATTTAATGCACAATATTTTTAAAATAATGTTGTGCTTCTGCACACTGAGCTGATAATTTAGGTTTCAGAAGTCCAGAGAAAGGAGACTCAGACTCTACTCTGGACATTTCTCCTGAGAATGGACTCATATTTTCAAAAACAGTCATTTCTGGATTTTTGCAACAACAAAAAAGAGGAGCACCACAGACTGCTGGGAACTGCAGTCTAATAAGGCTATAGTATATCTTTCTACAATGTAGATGGACGCCTCCATTACATAATTTGTTGAGGATGCTTTGACTGGGAGTTCCTGCATGGCAGAATAGGGTTGGACTGGATCAGGGCCATTCTTGGGGTCTCTCCCAATTCTATGATTCCATGATTCTATAGCACTCTGAGCCTACTGTGATTTTAATTGTTTTTAAATGTATAAAGGTATAAAGTCTTATAATGCAAGCCATGCACCGATGGACTATTGCACTATAATTTTTTATTGATTGATTTTATACCCTGCCTTTCTCCCAAAATAGGATTTTCTTAAAGGGGTTTGTTTATTATAAAAAGAAAGGAACGTATAATGGCTTGGAATTAAAAATTATGGTTGGTAGATAGATAGATAGATAGGTAGGTAGGTAGGTAGGTCTTGGAATTAAAAAGTGTGTGTGTGTGTGTGTGTGTGTGTGTCTTAAAATTAAAAATCCCTCTTCCAATGAAATTCCAATGGGAATGAAATGTGTGGATGCAGCCTGGGTTCTTAACTCAGCTCAGAAGTTGGAATACAGTGTCTCAAAGCATGAGCAGAGTGCCTCTGAGCATGAACAGAGTGGCTGCCGCTCATTGCTCAAGCAGCTGCACTTTGCTTGATCAAGATTAATTTATCTGATGTAAACACCTTCAGAGGAAGGACTCAGTTTGCATCTGCACTGAAAAAATAATCCAGCTGGCCACTTTAACTGCCCTTGGCTCCATGTTGTGAAATGCTGGGATTTGTAGTTTGTTGTGGAACCTGACAGATGACTCAACAGGTCCTCAAAACTACAGATCCCAAGATTCCATAGCATGAAGTCATAACGGAAGTTAAAGTGGTGCCATCAAGGTGTCAAGGGTAAACGCTCGACCCTCTTTTTGTGTCTTGGGGGGGGAGCTCTTAGCCTCTCAAAATGGTGGCACTTAGTCTTGACCCCCCCTTCCCAAAATCCTGGCTACGTCCCTGGTGGGTCACACTGTCTCAGCTTGAGGGGCATCCCATGGCAAAACTCCTCTTTATGCCAAGAAAACCCTCAGTTTGTCCCATCTTCCAGTGCCATCCTGAGGTTGAACAGGGGTCAGACTACATGTCCTCTAGGACATGCTACTAAAGAGGTCCCTTCCTCACCACTACTCCCTTCTCCTTTTGTGTTGTGTCTTGTTAGATTGTAAGCGTGAGGGCAGGGAACCGTCCGATTAAAAAGATTGTATGTACTGCACTGTGTAAATTTGCAGTGCTTTATAAATAAAGGTTAATAATAATAATAATAATAATAATAATAATAATAATAATAATAATAATAATAATAATAATAATAATA
>NC_056522.1:73179011-73202957 GCF_019175285.1 Sceloporus undulatus | reverse complement strand
CATGTCCTCTAGTATGCCATGTATTCCTATGTATTACTTCATAGCAGAAGGGGGTTGGACTGGATAGTCCTTGAGGGTCCCCTCAACTCTAGCATTTCTTGTTGGGACTGTTTATTTGTTGACACTGGGCTTTTTTTGCCTTTTGTGTGTGTGCCTTCAGGTTTTTTTAAGCATAGGAATGTTCTTTAAACCTCTGCCAAGCTTCCTTTTGAGATGGTAATTGAGTTTGAAATGCAAAGTAATTAGCGTAATTATTCGCCTTGTCTTTTATTGTCATTCAGAGAAATCTGTGAAAAATATTTCGCTGGCTGCTGAAAGGGAGAGAAGAAATCATCCTTTGAAAGAGAGATTTGTGGAACGAATATTTTTTTAAAAAGTTCTCCTCAAGTTCTCAGTTAACGAGAAGAAAAACATGGGTTTCTCTAATCACTATTCAAAAGGGCTGTTCTAGTTGGAACTCAGAATAGGATTTAGACCATAGCTGGTACATGTGGGTATTTGGCATCTGTCCTATCTATGGCATACAAATCATGGAAAGAGTAAAAGAGTATCCATTTTCTGCCATACTGGGGAGGAAACTCCTTTAATTATTAATCTTCATATACAAGGATGAAATAATAATGGATTAAGGGCCTGTACAGACCGGCCCAAAAGGCCGGCCTGTGGGCGAAGTCAGGGCTCAGCATCCTGACAACACTTGCCCTAATGACGCTTGATGGCGCACACTATCTGGAGTGGTGTGCACCATAATGGTACCCATCCAGGGTGCCATAATGGTGCACAACACTCCAGATGGTGCGAGTCATCATGACGCATCTCCGGTGCTGCATCCAAATGACACACCACCAAAGGGGTGCCATAGAACTGTGCTGTGACGGCTATGGCGCCCTTTGGGTGGGTGGGGGGACAAAAAGGAGCTGCTGTTGGTGGCTTCTTTTTGCAGCCTCCAAAGGCTGGATTGGGACTGCAGCATGAGGTTGTCATGACCCTGATCTGTCCAGGAAAGGGGCAGCTGCAGACCACCCTTTTGAGATGGTCTGTATAGCCCTTACATGCCTATAACATACAGTCTTACTGCACGCCTAACAAATGCCTGCAGAGGCCCTTATTGCAGGGCTCACCAATGAGTCATGTATTCTTTGTGGCCTTCTGTTGGTGGTTTGCAAGTTCCAGTTAGGACACTGACAATATGGTTTACTGTATTAGAAACAAAGTTGGAAAGGACTCCCAGTGTGGCATGAGCATATATAATTCATATGTGGAATGTTTGTATGTGATCATTCTCCTAGTGGTTTTGTATTTTTGCTTTTATAATGAGATTGGCTTTCCTACTCAAGAGCTGCCTGCTTTCCTAGAATTTCTCAGGAATGTTCTCTTGTGGTTGCCTTAACTGTTAAGATGGAATGTGGGCTACATTTGGTTATGTACTGCAGTTACTTTAGTTCCTGCATTTGAATGGCAGTACCTTTTTGAAGTAAGCTCTAGTTTTCAGCTAGTTTTGAAATAATGTTGCCATGTGTGAGGCTCATATGGCCATTTGTAGGACTCCAGTCCTGAAAGTATAGAAGTCAATGTAAGGAAGACAATGGTGGGTTGATGTGCTTCAGATGAGAGCAGACAGTCTCTCAATACCTATGGACATGAAACTCAAGTCAATGAAGAACTTTCATCATTTCTGTAATTCAAGACAAAGGGACATCAGTAAAGATTCACCAAAAAGCAGTCAAATACTGGCGCTCTCCAGATGGGCCTAAAGTGCGCACTCATCATGTGCTAGGGGTTGGCTGAGGGTGCACCACCCATACATGCCTCACCCCTAGCACGTGATGAGGGCGTCAAAATGGCGGCGCCCTGTACACATGGGCGGCGCCATTTTGACGCGACAGATGCTTAGCGTCCTGGCATCATTGTGACGCCGCAAGTGCACCATTGGCACACTGCAGCATCACAATTGCGCTGCAAGAAGAACCCGCATTTTGCTGCGCAAGGGAGCCATGCGGTTTGTCCGCTGCGGCTCCCTCACGCAGCAAAACAAGGTGCAGATAGACTGCCCTTTTTGGGTGGTCTGCATCCCGCCACACTGAATTTTAAAGTCCTATCACCAGATCTATCTTTCCCTTTGGTGCTGCACAGGTGCTATAGGTCTGCATCTTTTCTTGTTCCTACCAACCTCCTTCACATTGCTGCAAAAGTCTTGATGTTACTATGTGTGTTCCTTTTGTAGTATGATCAGCCTATGCAAATAAACATGGCAGTTTTTTTTTTACTCATAGTCCATTCAGTGCCACCATATTTGAACATATACAACCACTGCTTTTATTTTTATTTCCCAAATGTGTAGGCACAAACACATATAGCAACTTACAAATGCACAGTTAGGGCAACTGTAATGTCCATGAAGGATGCTGTCATGACTGCTTACAAATTTCCTGATATGCACAGACACAGTGTAACATTTTGGACTATTGTGGGTGGGTGTGAGTGAGGCTCAGTGGGAACAGAAAGGAGTCATTCACCTTACTTGCAGTCACCATCAGCAAGTGAGGTGAGGATCTCTTTCTTGAGGTAATGGCAATAGCAGAAACATGGAATCAGTGCCACTGTTGCTGCTCCTGCCCATCTCTTTGGGGGTCACCAGTGCTCTGAAAAGATGGTCAGTAGCAACAGTGGTGGTGATGGCAGTGGAAGAAACATGGAGTCAGTGCCACTGCTGCTGTTGCTACTGCCTGTTTCTTTGGGATCACCAGTGCCAGGATGCCAAGGTTCCATCCTATGGAATCTGGGGTTTGTAGTTTGATGAGACACTGTAGGACTCTGGCTGAGAGTTCTAAATACTCTTTCCTCAATTTACAAATCCCAGGACTCAACGGAACAAAACTAGGGCAGTTAAAGTGGAATAATAGCACTATAATTGTGTAGTGTGCCTGCATGGGCCCTGGTGTCCGGCAAATTTTAAGAATCGATCAGCAGGATTTAAAAATGGTGCAATCATTATTTCAGATACTATAGAAAAATCAACGGAAAAGGAACCCTTTCATACTTGCATGCATACTGTTCATCTATAAGCCAAAAAGAAAAGAAAAAGACTATGTGGGAGGAGCTGAAATCAATCAAACACAAAAACCAGAAAGCAGTGCCCATAACTCATACAACAAGATTCTAATGTGTTGCAAAGTGATGCTTACCCCTTTCTTTCCAAGTCCAGTAAAGAGAAAATCAGATGGTGGGCCAGGATAGATGTCAGAGGCACATCCCTTTGTGATCTAATTAATCCATTCTTTACCAGCGTCAGGACAGGATTGTACCACATGCTTTGAGCACTATGTAGTTTCAATCTTCACTTCACCATGCAGTCTCACTCCTCATTTTTACAAATGAATAATAATTAAAGGAACGGCTGGTTGGGATTACAAAAAAGAGCTGTTGCATGCTGTGAGAAGAATAAAAGTTATCAATTTCAGTTCAGCCTCTCCATTTTTGTGTAATATACTTAACAAAACCATTGTGTCTGAGAATGAAACTGTACTTTGACAAGCATCTTTGCACTCCATATGCCAGTTTGGCTTGTTCCAGTACACATTTGTTTATACTGTAAATTTTCACACACTGAAATGAAAGCAGATGTAGTCAGGGGTTGGGGGGGGATCAACACTCCAGTCTATATAATGTCCAACAAAAGGGCAAAGGTTCTCTAACAGGGCCTTTTTTTTCTGTAATCATGTCTTGATATCCCCCAAATTGTCATATGTTTTAACAACAAGAATTACATGAAGGTGATTTTGTTGTCCCAAATGACCTTTAAAACCATTAAAAATGATGTACATCACTGCTCTACAATCTCCGAGTATGTAATCATGACTAATACTTGTTTTATATCCAAAATTACATGGGCCAAACATTTGTACATTAACCAATTTGGCAAGCATTTCCAATAGTAATAGGTTTTGCATGCCAAGAAATAGTTTTGCAGTACTGTACTTACAATACTGTACTTTGGGGGAAATTTTTTCCTTGTGCTTACATTTTAAATCCCTATTAGAATTATCGTTGAGGAAATCAAACTATGTAGCTAATTTTTGGAGGAAAATAAAAAGTACAGAGCAGAAAAATGGGATAATAATTTGCAATAATCACATGACAAAAATCTGTTTTTAGCTTCCCAGACTTACTTGCCAAAATTATTATTTTTTATATCATCTTGTCAAAGGAAACATTATTACTGTTTGTTTAGGCTTTATATATCAATTTTACTTCCGCTCTCAAGTATGCACATTCCTAGTTGTGTATCATCTTCCAATTTTTGCTAATTTTGGTAATAGTAGTAAAATATTTAATTAAGATGTAGAGAGCTAGATGTACATCCTGTCTCATCCCTCCTCCCCCCTTTTTGGGTAATCATTCTGTTGTTGGTGTACGCTTTGGTTTCCATCCTATAGCGACACTAAGGTAAACCTATCATAAGGTTTTCTTGGCAAGATTTGTTCAAAAGGGTTGCCTTTGCCTTCTTCTGAGGTTGGAATACAATAACTTGACCAAGGTCACCTAGTGAATTACCACGGCCAAACATAGATTCAGAGCCTGTTCTCCAGAGTTGCAGCCCCATGCTCAAACCACTACACTATGCTGCTTGTAGGGATAAGTCTAGGGATTAAAAAATTAAATATGGCTTAGCGTCAACTTCCTAATCCTCCTCCTATTTGTCTTCATTAGAATAATCATTAGGGAAAGTTTCCACGCATACTACTGTATGAATTAACTGCTCTCAATGTATTTTATAATAAGCATATTTCAAAGATGAAACCTAATGTTCACTTCCATATTCACTGCCACTCCATTACACTATTATGTTAATTATACCTTGAATGAATTCCTGAAAAGGGTTGCAATGACTTCTCTCTCTACCTTGACAAATGCAGTGGATATTTGGGCTATATTGTTGTGGTGGTGGTGAGCCTTCCAATCATCTCCACCTTATGACCCTAAGGTGAACCTATCATGAGATTCCTGGCAAGACTTTTTCAAAGGAGGTTTGCCACTGCTTTCTTCCGAGGCTGATAGAATGTGCCTTACCCAAAATCACCCAGTGGATTTCCATGGCAGAGTGGGGATTTGAACCCTTGTCTCCTAAAGTCCTAGTCCAACACTCAACACGCAACATCATGCTGGATCTCATTTGGGAGTGTGTACTCTATATATATCAGTGTATTCTGTAGAGACCCCAATGGTTGTCTTACATGCAAAATACTGAAAGTAGGCTATAATAGGCCCATATGATTATTAGATAGATGACTGAATTCCAGATCATCAAGATAGTGCTTTTGGAAGTCTTCCTCTCTTATTCATGCACAGAGCAGGCAAAACTGCAGTAAGTTTATGGATGAGAAAACACTGTAGGTAGAAGTATTTTAGGCACTGAAAAGCTTTTCAGTCAAAGGAAGCCTGAAGAAATGGACTTCATTTAAATAAAAGGCAGCCTTTCAGCAAGTTAGTGTGATTTTCCATTACTTCTCCAAACAACCCTTTCTTTGACAAAGTGAAAGGAAAAGAGATGTAAACAAAAGCACAACTATTTTAATATAGGCCAGACAGTAAAAACGTTCCTATACTGAAAAATATTCTGGCTGTGATCAGAATCTCTCAGTTGGATATTTTGTCACTTACAGTGATGTTCATGAAAGTCAGAGGCATGATTAATTTATTGCATACATGACAGAAAAATGGTAGGGATGCATTTTTTTATAGGATTTTGAAATTCAGAATGCAGCTTCAGTACACACTTCAGGAAATATGTCATCTCAGTTGTGAAATTGCATGGATTTGCACATTAACATTTGTATGTCACATTTCTCAAGGAATTCCTCTAAACCTGTTGAACAGTTCCAGTTACCAACATCTGAGGGCTAGGAACTTAAGGCTTAACCCCCAGTTGTTAGTTCCAATTAGAGCAGACCCACTAAAGCATTATGCATTTGCTAAGTCAACACTGACTGCCACACTTGGGGTGAGAGCCTGAATTTTTAAAGGAGCTGTCCTAGGTACTGAACCTATTTGCAAGGGGGGGGGATAGAACTCAGCAACTGGATTTATCCTTTCAAGTTGATACCTAAAGCCAGAGTAGAGTTATTCCCCCATTGACATGGAAGCCACTGGCCACCACTGTCAAGACTTACAAGGCTGAATTGATTTAATGGGTTTGCTTTAGTTGGAACTAATAATGGGGTCTGAGTCCATGGTTGTATGATATATTTTATGAATTTAAAAAGACCCAATAGCCACTCTATTGCCTACTCACTCATATAAATATACTATTTTGTTTATTTCTTTTATTTATGCCCTGCTTTTCTCCCAGAGAGGAGACTCAAGGTGGATTACAATAAAAGAATGCACATAAACATAAATGAAATGAATAAATGTACCAATACTTTACAATACAATTTAAAAATACACCAATAAAAGAAAAATGCAGCAGCCCCTTCTGCACTGAGTGTCCCCATCCATCAAAAAATAAAGAGTTCTTTGTATAGCACAAAAGGGTTGCTATATGTAAGGCCATTTTCTGACTTTTCCCATATCACTTTGCAGGGACTGATGGTTAATGAGGCTCAGCCAGTCACATTAGTCTCCATTCTCCCTCAACTCTGTTTCATGTGGGAATATGGTGAAATGGTTGTTTTGCCACCTGGGATCTGGTGCTGTGAGAAATATGAGATATAAACTGAAATAAATGAACTGCAATTGTGAATTACGTTCAAAATCAGAGAATGATAACTAGTTTCACATTGGCGGGTTATAAACCACTGCTTTGCGGCGATCTGCCGCCGCCGCTGTTTGTTCCGTAAGGGAGCCGCTGCAGCCAAACCGCACGGCTCCATTACGGAGCAAAAAAGAAGCTCCAAAATGGAGCTTCTTTAAGCGGCGCCTCTATGACGTCGCGAGGCACCAGGGGCGGACTCGCGACGTCATAGATGCCACGACACGTGCGGACGCACAGCGTCCGATGCGTAAATATGGCGGCCGCCGTGTGGAACAGCCACCGCCATATTGTACATACAGAATACGTACTAGGGTTAGGGGGGTGCAGAAGCACCGCCCCTTCCTAACCCTAGTACGTATTCATTACGTACTAAATGGCGGTCTGTAACCCGCCATTAAATCAGTGCAGCTGACAAAGACTAAGCTTTCCTGTGTGTCATCAAAAATCAATGAGGCATTAACTGGTGGGCTCTAGATAAACTGATTCTTATAACTATTTTTGTTTGCAGTAAGAGTAACAGGTCAGAAAAAGCTGCTGAAGGGATCGAAATAAGCCTATGCATGCATCTGTAAAAAATGCCAACACAGGTTCTGTGAGGAAAACCATGCCCGGTACTGATCTTGTATGAAAAATCAATCTCTTGGGTCTAGATCCAGTTGCTACTTTCTACTTAAGCAGATCTATGGAATCAATGGAGTTTTCATAACTGTTCTTACTTTGCAACAATTAATTCAGGGGGTTTACTCTAATAGGGAAGAGCAGTTGAATTTATATTACTATATACACACTTATGAAAGCCAGCTTAATGTAATGGTTTAAGAGCTGGATTATGACACTGGAGACCATGGTTTGAATCCCCACTCGGCCATGCAAATTCACTGGGTGACCTTGAGCAAGTCATATTCTCTCAGCCTAAAAGAAGGCAATGGAAAACTTCCTCTAAGCAAAATATGTCAAGAAAACTCCTTGACAGGTTCTTCTTAGGGTCACTATAAGTCAGAAATGACTTGAACAAACAAAATTACAGTCCAGCACGGACAGCACAATCTATCAAAATGATCAGGAGGAGCTGCACTAAAGGATGGTTGTATAATCATTCATGCATGCTTTGGTGATCTGTAAAAGGCTCAAGTTGAATTATATTCCTACCAATACTGGCTACCTAAGAAATTTACATAAAGGACGTTTGGTTTCAATAATAGAAAAAAACTACAAGATGGGCATCTTGGCTTTTTTTAAAACAATATTTCTTTTTTAAAAAATCAAGTATGCAAAAATAAAGAGAACACTTTCCATAAAACCTTTTTACAGTTTATTGTCTATTCTTAAATGTATCAAAAGGGGAATTTGAATAAATGAGGGATATTAACTGGTGAAATTCTATCCGGGCAAACAAATAAATAGCTATTTACAATCTTTGGCAAAACAAAATTAAAGTTTTGTTGGTCTCTTGCTCATAAGCACAGACACACCCCCTTCCCTTCCCTTTTTTTTCTCACAAGCACATACACAAAACACACAAGAAAAAGGAAATCATAAATACTTTACATAGTATATAGGCAATTATGGTACAATCTAAATATTAACATCTTAGTCCCAGCACTGATGTCTCCTTTTTATTTGAAGGATACATAAACATTATTACATGAATGAAACTTCCCCCATTTCTCTCTGCGACTTCAGGCTATAATTTCAAAACATTAAAAATATGAAATGCAAAAACATCCCAGCAAACAACAGATAAAACCTTGTTTAAAGGATTTTATGTTAATATTAGTTTATGTTAATATGACAGAATTAAAGAAAATGTGCAATTAGTCAAAAACAATGCTTCCTTTATATGGTATATTATGTTGAAATCAATTCAAATGTTTGTTTCAAAGCAGAGGAACTAACCTTTGGCTCACTACATCCTCAAATGAAGCAAGAGAGATTACCCAAATCCACCTAATGTGTCCATGTACACTAGCACACTAGCACAGAAGAGCAATCATCTACATCCTTTGCCTCATTAATTTTGGTGGTGGGCAAGTTTTAGAAAAGATAGATTTTCAGCTCCAAGAATGTCCCAGCCCTCTGACTATGATGGGGTGAGGGTGGGGGCATTGTGGGAATAATAATGCAAAAAATATTTGTTCCTGCTTTGAATCTAGGATTGCCTCAATCCAATGATGGAAGCTTTCCTGTTCACTAATTAATTTTAATGAGAATATCCACCTCAGGATCAAGTATATCATCTCACTTGTACTAGGGACTTCTACAATGTATACCACCAGTTGGATAGGAAATTATGTATGTAAATCCTGAACCTGATCCAAAAGCTCATTTTGTGCACACATTAACTAAATAAAAATTACTGGAGATGGATTCTGTCCCCCACCTGAAACTAAACAGCAGATTGGTCTTACTAAATCATACACACACGACCTTATTACTGCATGTATTCCCTTTTCTCAATAAAGACCCATGTGTATAGCTGAGTGTACCCAGACCAAGATGAACCATATTTTTCTCTTGCAAAACCCCGTCAATGAATAACATGACATTGAGGTTGGGAACCATGCAATCCTCCAAATAGTGTTAGAGTGGACCTCTCAGCAGCATCCCTCACCACAATTCAGTCTGATGGCCAGGGCTTCTGGGAGGTGCACTCTAACAGCAATTGGAAAGTCGCATGACACTCAGCTATGAACTACACCAACAAATATACCTCATGGGCAAAGCTCATTCAAGATAACAATATAAAATAAAAGTATAAAATAAGTGTTAAATATGTACATACTATTGTATAACTGAATAATTGTATGTGGTTATGATAAAAGGTTGATCCTTTTCCAGCAAGTTTTCTTTAAAAGTCCTATACACAGCAGGCATACAAAAAAGATTCAAATGTTGAGGTCAATGGTAAATATCAAGGTTCTAATTACAAGGTCTCAGTGATCCCTTAGTTTATTTAATGATTCAGAGCATTCCAAAATTAATGTAACTTATATAAATCACATGTATAGCACAGTGGATTCATATCTATTGGTCTGACTTTTAAAAGCATCCTGTTGCCAGCTTCATCTTTCATTGTTAATGTGTTCTGTGGTATGCCTTCAAAAATTACTGTACAAGACATCTGCACAGTACAATAATAAATAGATTGTTAATATCCTTGTAATTGGAACCCTAATATATTGTCAGATTTTGGTCATAATTGTTTTGTCACAGAAACCCAGATCAGGAAGGTACAGGGGTATTGAAGTGCTTGCTGGAATAATGTTGCTTCACCTGGCCCAGAACTATTTACATGGATGCTTCAAGGGCACAATATTCAGAAACTGCTGTTCATCATATACTTGCTTCTATTATTAGTGCAAATTAAGTTCTCTACAGGCTGATTTTAAACTTTACCTGATGATCAAGTGTGCTGCCTTCCTGCTCTGTCTTTCCAATTTAACACCCATGTCATGTTTTAGATGGGAAAGATGTATGAAAAACACAGTGCCAAGCACCAGGCATTCTTTCACATATCCACAGAGCACACATGTCACAAAAAATGAAATGCTGAGTGCATATCTGAGGCAGAAGGGCAATTTATATTGAAAGCCAAGTGAAACCTCTCTTATAAAAGGGACATCTACGGTTGTTTCTGATATACACAAAACATTTTTAAATTTACTTCAGAGCAGTCCTATTTCAAGTCAAAAGAACAGTTATAGAATATGCAAAGCAGAATATTCTAGCCTGGCTTCATGTAAGGCTGGTTTTCTCTGCAGCAGAACACACTAAGTGAGGCCATTGATTCATCTAGAATATTATCTACACCAAAGCTAAGCAATTTTATGGCTCTTCAGATTGGACTGACACTCCCAGAATCTCTCACCATTGTCTGTGCTGGCCAGATATGATGCAACAGGCTGACATCATGTTAGTGACATATGCAGGCACAAGTCCACCTTTATGTCTGGTTTTAGTCTTTATGGAAGGTAGTATACTCTTCCACCCTCTGGAGCAATTCAAACTCCCCCAACTCACCACTGTATACCAATAGCACACACCCCTCCAAGCTGTTCCATTGCTGGTACAGATGGCTGGTAGGGGATTGGAGAAGCAACTGTTCTCACAGCTAAATACAGAATGAGGACATCATCCACTGAGACTTCCAGAGGACACCAGCATACTTCAGTGGAAGATGTCCTCAGGCTGCATCTGGCTATGAGGACACAGACATATGCTTCTCCAATCTCTCTCTGCTGGCAGTGAATGGACCATCGAGGGGGGCATCACAGTACAGAGTATGGTAGTACCAAAGTGCCTTGGAGTGGTGACAGGGAGCCAGAGTTGCACACATGGAACTTTTATGGTAAGATCAACCATATAGCATCTCAGTCACAGTCCAGCAACTTCTCAAGGGGGGGGGATGTTCCTCAACTCATCTTCACTGACTGGCAGTGGTTCTCTAATTTTTCATACAATCTATCCCTAACGTTAACTGGAGATGTCTGGAAATTCAATCTGGGATCTTTCACATGAAAAGCATGTACTCTGCTCCTGAACTACAGTACTTCCACTAAGTGCTATTAGAATAATTCCTTTGGAGACATAAACATTAAAAACACACACACTCACACACATTTGATAAATTTTAATGACTGACATTACTCCACTGCCCTGGAATTATGAGTAAGGGGTGAAACCTCAATGGGGTGGTTTGGAGCAGCCCCATTTAAGGCTGGATCGGGACATGGCAAACAGATGTGTAACCCCAATCCAGCCAGTTTCCACCCCAAATAGGAATGGCAATAATCCATTCCTATTTGGGCTTGAAAAAAGCCACCCCTTTGTCTCTAGAGCTGACTTTTTGCTGGCTTTGGGGCAAGTGGCATCTAAATGCCACACCCCGAGTTGCCCGGAAGCCAGAAAGTGTGTAATCGCCACAGCTTGTAGGTGACTCAGTGGTGTGGTACATCTAAACTCCACATCACAAAGCTGGCATGAAGCTGTCTGTTTTGGCTCTAATCCTGCTCATGAGAATAGATTCAGTGATGTCCACATACAGTGCATGATGGATTGTGTCAATCTGAGCACTCTCTTACAGGTTACCTCCATGAGAAATAATTCCAAGCTCACTTTTGTAGAACAGAAACAAGTATAGCATTTTAAGTTTGTATACAAACTGTTATGCTGTAACTTAACTATAACTGCTGAAGGGCTAGTACCGATTATTAGCACACACACACACAAAATCAACTATTTTTAATAATTAGCACACATTTAATCTAGGGATGTAGATTAGTCACAGTGTTCTCATTGTCAACAAGATAGGGTGTTTAATACACTGAGACATCCTATGAAAAGAAATGTCAGTATTTTTCACTCTTGCAGAGGGTGAAAAAAACAAGCTGGGGGAGGGTTGTTGTCCACGTGAAATGACAGTATTTTGCAAAAAGAATATTGTATGTTGCCGAAAGAACAATACTTTGTGCAAAACAGGTTTTTGTGTTAAATAAAACCCTTCACAAAATTTTCACCAACTTCCCATGTGAAAAAATCACTCAAAACCCTTACAATCTCACACACAGAAGACCTGTGAAATGTTTTCATCTTGAATGTGAGACAAAAGAAGCAAAGATGTGCATCCCTAGGTTCATCTTAAAAGGTGCTAAAAATTATTAGTGCATGAAACCATCTTTTAATCTTTTAATCTGGACTTTGCATGGCTTCTTAGTGGAGAAAGTATTTCATATTAACTCCTTCTTAATTGGGTTGAAATTTATCTCCCAGATTGTGTTATCACCAAGGCCCAGCCCTGATATGAGCAATATGGGCTACAGAAGTGATCTGCCTTCTGACTACTTTCCAACCCAATCCATCTTGACATCAATCTTCCCCTGCTACATCACATCCCACCATATCTATAATCTATATAAATACATTAAGTAATTACACTTTTACAATGTAACTGTAAACGTCATTAGAAAAAAAAGTCTAAGCAAATGAACAAACATGTTTGCTAAGTTTTCACTCTCCACAGCAATCTGGTTTTGCTTCAGTGGTGGATTTGATGGTCACATTTAGGCCCTTTTGGTCCAAGGTCTTAGAAGGCACTTAGGTGTAAGATTGAAGGGTTCCCTCCTGGCAGCAAAAGAGGTACACGGTCAGGGGAACATGCCAGAGGGAAAGTTGAAAACAGAGTGAGGAATTTGGAGTACCAGGATGTACAGAGGTGTCTACGTTGAATGGCATCTACAGTACTTTGCTGGTTATGCAGCAGCTTTTGTTCAGGCATCTGCAATAAAGACAAAGGAAAATTGGGCTGTATGCAATGCACACTTGGGACAATTACACACACACACACACACAGAGTCAATAAAAACTCACATTTGGGAATTAGATACATGTTGCAGTATGTACAATGTGAATCTGCAAGTCATATTTATTACTGTGTGGAATCTGACTGATTGTACATAATCTAATTGCTTTGCTACTTTATCTGCCATGGTTGCCTTGACTGATGATCTGTGTCTGAGCATCGACAGGGGTAGTGTGACCCTGTTGGTGCTCCTAGACCTCTCAGCGGCTTTCAACACGATAGATCACGGCATCCTCTTGGACCGCCTGAGGGGGTTAGGTATCGGAGGCAATGCATTGCAGTAGTTCCGGTCCTTCCTCTCAGGCAGATCCCAGAGGGTGCTGCTCGGGGACAGCTGCTCCAGTAAAAGGGAGCTCACCTGTGGGGTTCCACAGGGTGCTATACTGTCCCCGATGTTATTTAACATCTATATGAAGCCGCTGGGTGAGATTATTCGGAGTTATGGAACTGGGTGTTATCAGTACGCTGATGACACCCAGATCTATTTCTCCGTGTCTCGTTCGTCGGCCTCGAATTCTAATGGCATCTCCTCTCTCAGTGAATGTCTCCAAGCAGTAATGGGCTGGATGAGGGAAAACAGATTGAAACTGAATCTGGACAAGACAGAGGTGCTCACGGTAGC
This sequence comes from Sceloporus undulatus, assembly GCF_019175285.1. Lineage (NCBI taxonomy): Eukaryota > Metazoa > Chordata > Lepidosauria > Squamata > Phrynosomatidae > Sceloporus > Sceloporus undulatus. Next base: position 73,189,223 of record NC_056522.1, on the reverse strand, counting down.
GGCCCCGAAACCAAGAATTGGGTTGCAACCTCCAGTCCTGGACAGGGTCACACTCTCCTCTAGTGCCTGTGTTTGCAGTCTGGGGGTGCTCCTTGACTCGTCGCTCCTGATGACAAATCAGGTGAATGTGACGGTCAGGAGCGCCTGTTATCAGCTTTGGCTGATACGCCAGCTGCACCCTTTTCTGGAAGTAAGGGATCTCGAGACTGTTGTACACGCGCTAGTAACTTCACGTCTAGATTTCTGTAATGCACTCTATATGGGGCTACCCTTGTGCTTGATTCGGAAACTGCAATTAGTGCAGAACATGGCGGCCAGAGTAGTGTCAGGAACATCTAGGAGGGACCATATTACTCTGGTATTAAAGTCCCTCCACTGACTGCCTATTAGTTTCCAGGCCCAGTACAAGGTGTTGGTTATCACCTTTAAAGCCCTAAATGGCTTGGGTCCAAACTATGTCAGGGACCGCCTCCTCCCATATAATCCTCCCCGCAGATAATCCTCCCATATAATCCTCCCCTCAAAGATCTAGGCTTTCGGCTACCTCCCAGAGGGCTTTTTCTGTTGTCGCCCCCAGATTATGGAACGACCTGCCAGACGAGATCCGTCAATTAGACATCTTTAAAAAGGCTGTCAAGACTGATCTCTTCCGGCAGGCCTTTCCAGGATAGATAAACCCAGTCTCAGGAACTCTCTTCTTATCCTCCCTGGAAATGCCACCATAGTTTATTGTTTTGTTTTGTTTTACTTGTTTTGTTTTGTCTTGTTTTTGTGTTGTAATGTGTTTGTGTTAAAGTTGTTTAATTTGTTGGTTTTAATTATAAGTGATTTAATAACTTTTAAGGGGGGGAGGGAATTTTGATGTATAATGTATTGTATTTTATTGCTGTTAGCTGCCCCGATTGACCTCAAAGGGACGGGATATAAATACATTTTATTATTATTATTATTATTATTATTATTATTATTATTATTATTATTATCTGTTTACATTGTTGTCTGCCTGGACCTCTGACTGAATGTACCATCCCTAAGCAGGACTTTTTATAAATGTGTTCTACTAATCTCACAAAGTGATTTCAGAGGAACCTGCTCAAAGTCTAGAAAAGTTACTTTTTGGACTACAGCTGCCAGAACTGACCAGCCAGCACAGTCACTGTAGATTCCAAGTTATCTGAAATAATAAATTTCTAAAATTTAGACTACTTTGAAGTAAGTAGGTTTAAAATGGTAATTTGTTTACTTCCTTCAAAGTATTTGTAACAGCTGAAAACAAACATCTCTTTCCTACATTATTAACCAATAGGAATTAAGGGAAAGGTTAGAAATTACTCTCACTCAGTCATTGTTTACTACATGCATGGCTATGACTACAAAACTAGGATATGGCTTTCAAACACCAGTGAGAAACTCCAAGTCTAACTCCAGAGAAAGAATTTCATACCACCTAATGCATCATTAAGCTGTTTTCTTTACAATGGAGTCAGTTCACTTGGGGATCTGGTGGAGATATGCATAGAATATTCATCATTATTCATTTCCCAACAACAACAAAAAGGATTTGCTGACAACAGGAATGTCAGTTGGAAAGAATAACAAAGAAGCAAGAATTCTGTGCAAGTTTTGCCCAGTATTCACCCATGTCAAAGTGGTTTGGGGGGGGGGGGGAATCTGTCTCCTTTTCCTTATGCTTGAGTATTAAGGTTCCTGCTCCTTTAAAAACCCTCTCCTTTCTTGAAGCAGTTGATCTAGTGAAATCTCCTAGCAAGAGAGGCTACCTCAGGAAAAGGGGGAAGAGAGCACTGCTCAAGTTTTTAAAGGGGAAGAAAAGCCTAATACTGACTCCTCATGCTACAAAGCCCAAACGGAGAGGCAAAGGGACAGATGGAGAGGCTCTTTTTTGCTTTCATGGAGCAACAGAGGGAGGGAGAGCAGCACGGATGTTTCCACAGTTGCAGAGGTAACTCTTTCACTGGCAAGGCAAAGACAGCAGTTTGGGAGAGTAACATTTCTTTTACAGGATTGTCTCCCCAGACAAAAGGAAGTGCCAATCAACCTCTGCTCCCTCCCACCATGGCTCTTTGAAATATCCCTTCCGCAGGATAATTCTGGACTCTGAAACTAAATATTAAGTAATAATGAAAGTTATATCCTGAGATGTCAAAGGATTAAACTCTGCACAGAAAAGAAGTAAAATTTTCCGCTATTTAGAAAAGTTTAAAAATGAAATTGTTTGTTTACAGGAAACAACAATTTAAAAAGGAGAAGAAAGATTTTTAAGAAATAAAAATTTTGGTAGAGAATTTATGTCAGCAGCTCAAAAAAGAAAAAAAAGGAGTGGTATTATATGTAAAAGCAACAATTCAGGCAAAGGAAATGTTTAAGGATGGAAAGGGGCACTATATAGGAGTAGAAATAGAGGTCCAGGAGCAAAATATACTTCTAGTTGGACTTTATGCCAACATTACCATATATAAATCTACTCAGGATTTTTGGATCCATTTTTGGTACAGTCGACCCTTCTTATACACTGATTTTTTATACACAGATTCAAGCATACATGGTTTGAAATGTTCAAAAAAAGTATAAATTTTAAATATCAAACCTTGATTTTTCATTTTTTATAAGGGACACCATTTTGGTATGTCATTATATTTAATGAGACTTGAGCATACACAGTTCTTGGAACCAAACCACAGCATATAACAAGGGTCCACTGTATAAATTTTTCAATTTATTGACAAGTATATACAGTAATTACCAAGTAATAAACCTACATCTATAAACCAGCCCCAAAATTGCATCCACTAACTATCTTGCTGGCTAAGCATATTTTAATTTAAGGAATCTTCTAATTGTTTTATGAAGCTGAAATGACTGGGACCACAAAATTGTTGAAGATCTTTACTTACCTCTGCATTCATATTTGAGGTCAGAAAAGTATACCATCTCTTGTGAAAAGACAAATAGACCTAACCTCCCACCAGCATAGGTCTTGTCATAGATTGGTCCAGAATCTGCCATAACTTGCTTCCCTTCATATACTAAAACTCTGAAGAAATAATACCATGTAGATTAGATGCAATGTTTAAGTGACAGGTTATCGTTCAAGCTAAAATGAAAGACCTTTTAAGAAGGGACTGAGATGTGAAATACCCAGACATTTCTAAAACATATGACTTGGATCCTGTGGTGTTCCAGATATTCATAAACTATCACTCCCATCATTGGCCAAACTGGCTAGGACAGATGGGAACTGGAGTTTAACAATACAAGGAAGGCTGCAGGTTCCCAGCACTGTTCTAACACGGGGTCTACTCCATACAGAGTCCATACATGAACCAATCTGTCTAGCATTCACAGCTCTTTATGTTGTGGGTATCAGTAATTTTATAGATACTACTTTCTGCTCTTTTCATGTCAGCCTTGTCAGTAGATCTATGCTGAGAAGGATATTATACATCTGACACATTTAGTTCATTTGTACAATTGTATATTTTGTACATTTAGTTTCCCCTTGAGGAATCTTTTTACTTTCTTCTTTCATTTCTTCTCCTACGCCCTCCAAAGTCCAATTTTTAAGAAAGAAAGGAGAAAAAAACAGCTCCTGTCCAAGTATTATTTTTATTGAATAATAGGCTTTGTTTATGAGACCTATTCAATGGAAATTGAATATATCTGATGGCATGCAAAGTTTTAACAATAGCAAACTATTCAGAATCCACCCAGATCTTTAGTCAATAAACAGAAAAAGGATGCCATGAATGAAATGACAACTAGTATTTGCTTACATACTATTAAGGAGTTTATCACACAAAGGAGATTGGGAGTTTATCCAGTGAATATCCCAGAAAAAATACATAATTACATAATGTCGCACAAAACTCACCATGAAAGTGGTCACAAAGAAGCATTAATGCACATTTTGTTACTTTTGGGATTTCACTGGCAATGCACTTTCACTATCACTTTATTTGTGCAATTGCATGTGATAATCATTTGTGCAATTACTCACAATTTCTGCTTCATTTGCAGGATGCTTTAAATTCACTTTAATCTCGCTTTAACATCAAAATCAAAAAGGAAGAGCCCTCCCTCCAATCCATCTGCCTTGGTCCTGGCCTCAGAGGGAGAGAAGAACCACTGGACCTCATCCCCTTTCCCTCCACCATTCCCTTCTCCTTTTGTTTCGTGTCTTTTAGATTGTAAGCCTGAGGGCAGGGAACTGTCTGATTAAAAATAACAATTGTAAGCCGCCCTGAGAGCCATTAGGGCTGAAGGGTGGGATATAAATACCTAAATAAATAAATAAAAATCAGTCTCAATGTGATAAACTCCTAAGTAAAGCCTTATTTGTGATTGACTGGGAAAGCAATGCCATATGCCATATGAAATGTCTTACTTTATTAATCCTGTCTTAGGCCTGTGGATCAAATGCCACCTGTAGGCAGTGTAATCTTTCCAACCAATATTCTTGGGATCATGCCACAAGGTACGGACCTGTGGTAGAAAAAAAACAAAAAACAAAATCATTTTTGGGGGGCAGAGGGAAGCCTTGTGAATGACTTGTTACAACTAGAAGAAATCAGGTTCCTGTGGCTTCTCTCTTTTGGATCAGTGTTTCTCAATATTTGCTCTTCCAGATGTTTTGAGATATAACTCCCCAAATCCCTGATCATAAGGCATGATAGTTGGGGCTTCTGGAAGCTGAAGTCCCAAACACTTGGAGGATAAAAATTGAGAATCACTGCTGTAGATTTGAAGTCATAAAGTACCATATATAGTGCATAAGACTCATGTATGAGTCGAGGGAAGGTTTTAGGGACAAAATGATGGATTTTGATATGGCCTGTGGATAAGTCAAGGGTAGAATTTAGGAGATGGGTTTTAAGATTGGCTTCAAAGTAGAAGTGGAGGGGGGGGAGAGAAACTTGGTTTTCAAAGGAAATGCAAAGAGGAGGAGGATGAGAAGCAAAGGTTTGGAGATTAGCTTGAAAGTGGAGGGGAAATGGTGAAATGCAAAGAGGAGGAAAGGTCTGGAGATCAGCTTGAAAGTGGAGGGGAAATGGGGAAATGCAAACAGGAGGAGGAGGATGAGAAGCAAAGGTTTGGAGATTGGTTTGAAAGCGGAGGGAAATGAAGAAATGCAAAGAGGAGGAAAGGTTTGGAGATCAGCTTGAAAGTGGAGGGGAAATGGGGAAGTGCGAAGAGGAGGAGGGAAGGTTTGGAGATAGGACTGAGAAGAGAATCACTTCATGCACATTCACACTGGTGCCTCACAGTTCATTGAGGCACGGAGAGTGGGGTATCAGGACTGCTTTTTAAAGGAGCTTTATGAGCAATATTACTGTTTGTTGTTGTTGTTGTTGTTGTTAACTGTCCTCCACTCAGTCTCAACCCATGGTGACTGTATTGACCCTTATATAATTTGACCCCAGATTTTAGGGCCAATTTTTGGGCATAAATTTCTCAACTTGTAGTTGTGTATATCCAGTAGTTTAAAATATGCTGATAATCATCTTTATACTCTCGTAATGTGGTGAAGTCACTCTTCTGTTGCTATGATTTACCAATCAAATACTAGCATGGAAGGTCAGAGAATCAAGGAATGTACAAAATTGGAATTGCATGCAGGGATCCTTCTCAGTTAAGAGGGTTAGCTACTCTATGGACTTTTTCATACATGGAGCTATGTGCTGTCATTCCAAAAATGGATAAAGTGTCAAGTTGCCCTCCTTTTCCAGGGCATGTCCTCCATTTCTCCCTCCTGTCCAGGAGAAATGTCAAAATGTCCTCTCCCTCTGCCTTTCCCCCAGCAGCTGTGTCCTTAATTAGAGGAAGCCAAGAGGAGGAGAGGAGTGGGGCGAGGGAAGTGCTTGTGTATCCCTTTAAGAATCAGGCCTGCCTGCCTCTCCCTGGGAAAGCAAGGTACGCTGGGAAATCTGGGAACAGGAGCCATCCGGAGGCTTGCTTTCCACCCAGCTGGCTTTACACAAAGGGAATGAATTCGCAAGCAAACTGGACATGTAAATACGGTTGTTTTGCAAATTTGCTCATTTCTTGATTCTCCTCACTTTCTCCCTAGATTCTGTCCTGATTGCGTGCAGGGCCATGTGATAATCAGCTGTGAAGTTGTCCCTAAGTCATGGATGACCTTGCATTGTCTCCACTTTAACCTTCCAATTTTCCCTCGTCTGATAAAGTACTGTGTGAGAAGGCTCAGTACAGGGATACAGCGCTATTTGTATGTCATTTGGTTTCCTTATGCCACTGGTTGGCCAATGTGTAAACAGAATATTGGACTTGATAAACTTTTGGTCTGATACAGCAGAGATCTTTTGTTCTTAATAAAGACAGGATATTGCTGAATGGAAATTATACAACACCTCTTACCTGTCCAGGTGTATTTCCAGTATGCCAAAGAGCATTTCTCAAATGTTCACCAGTGCCAGTTGTGGAGTTCACTACTTTAAGTGATACCCCTGAGTAACCATAAGCTCTGGTGGGTTTGTCTTCCCAATATGTCTGAGTAACTTGTTTCCACATCAGGACATAGAAGCGACTACTGGACTGGTAAGCAAAGACAAATCCAGCATAGTCATCATCCCGGTCCGTATTGACATAAAATGTACCACTGAAGTCAACAGAACTGAATTCATCATAACCTGGAACAGGACAAAAAATGTTATTTTTCTGCTGAGAATTTTGATGTTGATGTCATAGAAATTACAAATAATTTGGACAGAAATGTTTGTGCACTATCTAGCTTTGAAGGGGCTGTACAGACCGGCCATTAAGGTGTGGTATCCACATGATGCATGCCCTGATTCTGCCCCATGCTGGCACAATGCCACACGCCACACCACATGCTGCACAGTGTCACGGGGCTCCTTTGGTGCTGCGTCTACATGATGCAGTGCCAAAGGAGTGTGGAAAAGCTGTGCACCAGTGTCTATGGCACCCTTTCTGGGGTGCCAAAAGGATCCACTTTTTGCAGCTCCTTTTTGTGCCATGGAAATATGAGATTGGCGCCGTGGCATGTAGTTGCTGCAGCCCTAATCCAATGTTAAAAGGGGCGGCTACAGGCTGCCCCTTAGGGAAGGTCTGTCAAGACCCTTAAAGTATTCATTTGATTTCAGGCATCTGTCTGTTTTGGCACATTCCCTATCTTCCACCATGAACAAGTCAGTATGGCCTATCTTTCATGTGTTTAGCAGCCTTGGATTGCATTTTGGAAGAAGGGCAGCATATAAATAAACAAGTTTCTTAATTTTAATTGTCCTTCCCATCACTTGATTTAAAATGAACCTATTTGGTGAATATGTATATTAGATATACAGTGCACCCACGTCATATGCGGGTGCGCTATACGTGGCTTTCAGCATACACTGAAAGTTATGCCAGAAGAAACAGTGGTGTGCGCTTGAAGACGTAATGGTGCATTCACCCGTGGTGTGCATGTTGCACCGCGCCGTGGGCACAAGCCCCATTGTTTTAATGGGACTCTAACACATGCAATATTTCCCTTATGCGAGGGCGTCTGGAACAGATCCCCGCATAAGGGAACAGCCCACTGTATTTATCAGTGCGTACACGTACTGAAATAACCCAAGGGCCATCATATTTTTAAAATTCATTTCTATGGCTGTGATGGATGATTTCTGAATGTGTGGGAAGAGATAACAATTATGTATGCAACCACATTCCTACTATCCTTCAGCCATCCATATATTCAGGCAAACACCAGAATAGTGTTAAAGTTTATAACGAATCAAAAGGATTTTTATTTGCATAACAAATATTCAGATTTACCAAAGATAGGGGGGAAATCAAATAAATCACCTTGTGAAAAGTAAAGAATGCATTACTTTTTTCTTTTCTCTTTCTATTTTGGTAAAACTTTGGTATCAAGCTATTTATATGAAGAAATTTGTTATTACACAGTATCTGTATAGTTGCCAAGGCATTCTTCAGAAGTGATAAGTTTTTCTAGCCTTTTCAAATAAGTCATTTGAAAGGACTGAAGTGAATGTACAATCTGGCTCAAAGACTCTTTCTAAATAGCAGTTTTCACCAGAAGTGTTCCAGATAATAGATAAGTTCCCAATATCCAAAGGGGTTTTAAATTTGCATTCTTAAACCACAGTTCCCAGTATCACACACAACCCAGTAAAGTTTCAAAAACACTTCCTTTTAAGACAAGGGGATGTACAATTCAAATAAAACAAAAATCCAGAGTACTACTGGAAAGCTTCTGAATATTTAAAATGGTTCTCTGAACTGTAGCTGGACTGCAGGTTATACGCTTTCATAGAGCCCTAGTGGCATAATGATAAATGCCTGTACTGCAACCACTCACTCACAAACCATAAGGTTGTGAGTTCAATACAAGCCAGGGACTCAAGCTCAACTCAGGCTTACATCCTTCCAAGGTTGCTAAAATGACTACCAAGATTATTAAACTGCTTAAGTGCACTGATAAGCGGTATAGAAATGTACTTGTTATTGCTATTGCCTTTTGAATTCTTCCAATACTCACCTACAGCTATGCCAGGATCTGAGTTAGCAGTCTGTACCAGTTCTTTGCCTTGATGACGAATCACCCAATTTGGGTCAATCTGAGCTGTTCCTTTAGGGTCCAGAGGGACCATCTGGAACTTTCTGAAGTCAGTTTCACTAATGGCATCATTTTCAGGACACACATCATAAATATCTGGGACTTTGTCATTGTCAAAATCATCTTTGCAGACATCACCTCGGCCATCACCTAATGTATTTATGTTCAAGGAGGAAAATAACAAAACATAAAATTGTTTAATTTCACATTCACAACTTTCTCCAAAGGAGGATAAGTGTGTGTGTGTGTGTGTGTGTGTGTGTGTGCCATGTATTACTGTACTACAAGAGAGACAAATCAGCTGGTTAATTAATGGGTCTTCTTAGTTTTAGTGGTAGAATCTCAGAATCTATGCGTTGGAAGAGTTTTGGAAGTTATATAATTTAACTTTCTGCACAGTACAAGTCAGCAGATGGCTGTTGTTGTGTATCTTCAAGTCATTCTTGAAATATAGCAACCCTAAGGCAAACTTATCATGGGCTTTCTTTGTTCAGAGGGGAGTGTTGCCCTTTCCTTCCTCTGAGGCTAAGAGAGTGTGACATGCCCAAGGTCACCCAGTAGGTTTCCATAGCAAACCAGGGATTCAAAGCCTGGTCTCCCATTGTCCTAGTCCAGCATTCAAATCACAACACCACATTGACTCTCACATGGAAGATGGAGTGACAGCATATTAGGACACCTGTTTAAACACTTTAGCAAAGGAAAATCATCATTCTCCTAAGGCAGTTTGTTCTATTCAGAGTTGAACAGTTTTTTCTGTTAGGAGGTTTGCACTCTGAAGTTTATAAAGATGAAAACTTTGTGCTCTAGTACTTCTAACTTGTTTCACAATGTATGGATAGGGTTTGGCCACAACCCTCTTGCATACTGTGAGACAATTCTAGATATACTCAGATACATCAGGAGGGTCAGACAGATGGGCAGCTTGGAGCAGCCTCTGACTTCTCCAGTGATCAACCCCCGATCAGCCCAGGACCTCAGACTGGATGCCATGGTCCCAAAGCCAGCAGCTGCTGTGGTCCTGAACGGGTCACCTACAAGGAGACACTTTTTGCCACTACTTTTCTGGCAACTTTGGGCCACTTTAGGTGGCCTCAGAGAGGTTTATGGCTACATCAGAGGCATGTATCATATGCACAACATGCCCACGAAGCAGCTGAAAGCCACACTTTTGAGCCTGTCTGTTTCAGGCCTCAGATACACAAAGCCTCCCACTAGTGTGTGCATGAGAGTTTCCAGAAAAGTGCAAATGAGTGGCCCTGTCCTGGTCATGTTTCTTCGCATCAAATGAATATTTTTTAAAATATTAATTAAAGTACATTGTTTGCATTTATGTTTTTGCTGCTTCTATGTGTCAATGAATAAAATGAAGCATAGAGTTACCAGGCACAAACTTAATTTCACTTATACTGCAGTTGTACATTTTTGTCCATATCACAACAGTCATGTTCAATTTACAGTTGTGAAAGTAGAGTTTCATGAGTGCAACTTTGTAGAGGTTGAGCCCAAAATGCTTTGGGCCAGAGGTGTTTTGGATTTTGGATTAATAATAATAATAATAATAATAATAATAATAATAATAATAATAATAATAA
>NC_056522.1:73178431-73179001 GCF_019175285.1 Sceloporus undulatus | reverse complement strand
CTGGATTTTGGAATATTTGTATATACATAATGATATATCTTGGCCATAAGGCCCAAACTCTAAACATTAAATTCATTTATTTTTCTTATAACCTTACACACATAACCTGAAGGTAATTTTATGTACAATATTTTAATAGTTTGGTGCATGAAACAAAGTTTATGTACACTGAACCATCAGAAAGCAAAGATGTCACTATCTCAGACACCCACATGGAATCATTTTGGAGTACTTTGGATTTGGGAATTCCAGATAAGAGATGTTCAATCTGTACAATATTGTTGAATATTTTTGGTTGATGCATAACCATTCTTGTGCAAATGGATATTGCAACGGAAATTACTTTGGGCTTCCATTAGGCATCTGTGGATGTATCTAAACAGTATGACAGTGTTCAGTTGCACGGACAGAAGCCAAAATATTTCAGAATTGTTGTCAGGGCACTAGCGCCTAGGGATGTAAAGAATATTCTCCAAAATTCGAAAATTAGGAGAAAAATGGCAATTTCGAACATTTCTATTACAATCTGGAGAGGAGAAATTCTGAATAATTCTCTATCAATGAGTAAGA
>NC_056522.1:73172514-73178031 GCF_019175285.1 Sceloporus undulatus | reverse complement strand
GTAATGAGCGTAATTATTCTCCTTGTCTTTTATTGTCATTCAGAGAGAAATCTGTGAAAAATATTTCGCTGGCTGCTGAAGGAGAGAGAATAAATCACCATTTGAAAGGGAGAATTGTGGGAAGAATATTTTTTTAAAAAATTCTCCTCAAAGTTTCTCTGACCGAGAAGAAAAACATGGGTTTCTCCAATCACTACTAGCGCCCCTCTCACTGGTCTTACAAGCAGTTATGTGAAGACAGTTGTATTTGAACATGTTATGTCCAACAGCTTTTGGTAAAAGGCAGAGCATAAAAGAGACAGACAGACAGACAGAATTGGCACTGTAGATTTGTCATTGCATATTGGGACCAAGAGTGTGCACAACATCACCATTCGTTTTAAGAGCAGTGGAACACAATTGCTACATAGCTCTATAGGTGATGATTCATGCCACGCAAGGTTCTCATTTAGTAATTGCAGTGATCACAGTCAATAACTACAATGATCTCAGCTGCAAGTGAATTGAAATATCAGTTGCTCAGGAGTGGGGAAGGGAGAAGGAAAAACCATTGAATCCATTATATCTCTCTGAGTACAAAATAACTTGGTGTTAAAAAGGAGCATTGTAGTTCTAAAATTCAATTTTATCTCTGTGTTATCAGGCGCTTGCAGTGATATTCTGTCATGAAAAGATATGGCCACGTAATTTTGACACATCTGTATCTAAGTGGGTGAAGAAGGCATGACAGTACTGTAAATCAGATTCAAATAGCTCTTGGCTATACTATATTTATGGGAGAAATTGCTTACCATGCAAAAAAGGATAGTAGTGATAAGCTATAAGGGAAATAGCAATTCTTCTAAACCTTGGAATATGACTGTAATGAAATCTGATAATTTATGTGACAGAGCTATTCCAGTGATAAGAGTCTGGAACCAACAACTCTCCTAATAAAGAGAAACTTTCCTAATGGCAATGTGGTAAATAGTTTGAGGGCTATCTGAGAATTTAATATTTACCATTGTTTGTTTAAAGAGTTATTTAGACTGAAGAGCTGTAGATGCCAAAACATCAAAACTGAAATGCCACCAAATATGTCTTCAGAGTTCACCCACTAACAATTTGCACAGCACATCTTGCAAACTCACTATATTTTTAAATTTTCACCCACACACATTTTCCATATTGTCCCAAGTTTTCCAGTTTGTTCAGAAAGTACAATTCATGGGTTCCTTGTGCCCTTTGGTTTCTCATACTTTGGTATCTCCAATATATGTTTGAACGTCTTTATCCAACCATGAAGCCTAAACACTTGTTTTTCTAAAAACAAACAAACCTGACATTCTCAAACACTTCTGGGTATACCAGTCAGTATAATTCTCCCACACCCTCAATATTTTGAATATGCATTAATTTTCTAATCAGTAGAGAGATTCATTATCACATCTTTCAGAGGCAGAAAGTGGTTTACACTCTAATCTCCAAGGACAACCTTTGCTATGCAATAGTCAAAAATGTTTTTAAAATACAGGCAGAAAAAGGAAAGACTCAAGTATCTCAAATGGCTTTTGCAGTTCCTCTTTGTGAGAAAATGGCTCCATTTCCCACCAACTGACTGGCTGGCTGCCAAACTGAACTCCAAATTCTGACCAGCTGTATGCTCCTGAAAATGTTGTCTTAACACATGAGGAGGGAAGTGTGTGTTCCCACTTTCATTCTACTTGCCAACATCAAAGAAGCAATTTTTGTCCAAATGGAGTTATAATTCTTCAGCGCACATGTTCCCCATATCCCCTGTGGTGATGATTGCTGCTGACAAGGCTGCTTTTCCTTCAAGAAATTGAAGAAAACATTTACTCCACCAGCCACGTCCACAGGCTTGTTGGAAGCCTGCTGTCTAAAAGGTAGCTTACAGATACTTAGGCTGATGCTACACTGAAGAACTAATGCAGTTTGATGCCAATTTAACTCTCATTGCTCCATCCTATAGAATCCTGATATTTGCAGTTTGTTATGGCACCAGAACTCTCTGACAAAGTTAAATATCTCAGAAACTACAAATCGCAGAATCCATAGCATTGAGTCATTGCAATTAAAGCAATGTCAAACTGCATTAATTATGCAGGGTAGATGCAGCCAAAGTATCATTTAGTTTTGTTCCTTAAGAGGACCCTTACTGTCAAAACCTTAACTACAGAAGACATGGATTCATCTGTGGAGAATCTGTCACAGAATGGCTAATGGGACACACCTGGCAATAAATGGATGTTCCAGTTACTGGAATCACATGGGGAAAAATAAGTGAAAGGATAGGGTCTACTGGGAGGCTAAATGATAGCCTGTGCTGTATATCACTGTAAAACTTCAAGTGTAGGATCAAGGAGATCAAAATTAAGATCAGGGGGTGACTATAAACTTTATAAAGGGTGATGAAGAGAAAAAACACAACAGAATCAGAATGTATTGTTTTGCTCTGAATGTGCTGATTTGCAGACTGGCTTACTTGCCTTTAAAACACCATCTTCAAAATTAAGGAAGTGGTATGTTGGATAATTGCAGTAAGGGTAACCACATGAAGTTTTCAGAATGGTGGTGCATTTGTGTATATTGGGGTGGGCCAAAGGAACTGAGGGCTAATTTTTGCCTGTGCCTCCCCAACAAACTTCACTGGCATAGCATTGTGTCACTTCCAGTTGTGATTGCTGATTACTTTTGGGTGTGATTTTTTTTTCATGCTTTGAAGGCAAGGGGGTTTGGGAGAACATGGTAAGTTTTACAGCAGTTGGGAATTGAGCAAAAAATCACTATTATTAATTTTTGGGGAATCTAGGAGTCATACTTTGGGTATTTTTTGAGCAAAGCCTATAGTATCAGTTCCCTGTTGTTTATCCTAATTGTAACCTAATTTCTATTGCTAATCCCAACTAAAGTAGACCAATGAATTCAATAGAAACATGGTAAGTCAAGATTTAATGAAATTTAAATCAGTAGGTGTACTCAGCATGTGTTTTATTGACTACAACAAAGCATTTGACTTTATAGATCATGAAAAGCTATGGAACACACTCAAAGACATGGGAGTGGCACCAGATTGGATAGTCCTGAAGAGAAATCTGTACCAAGGACAAGAGGCCATGGTCAGAACAGAATTTGGAGATATAGAGTGGTTCCCAATAGGCAAAGGGATCAGGCAAGGCTGCAGTCTATCACCCCACTTCTTCAACTTATATCCCAAAAAAATCATAAGAAAAGCAGAGCTAGAATCAGAGGAAGGAGGAGTAAAGAAGGAACATCAACAACCTAAGGTATGTGGGTGATACCATAATAATGGTGGAAGACATCACAGACTTGGAATGGTTACTAAGGAAGGTCAAAGATGAAAGTGCAAAGGCAGGATTAATGCTGAACATAAAGAAAACAAAAATTATGACCACAGAAAAGATACATAAATTCACTCTCAACAATGAGGAAATCAAAATAAAGAATTCCCATACTTAGGATGAAATATTGACTGAAATGGTGACTGCAGTCAAGAAATAAGAATAAGATTAGGAATGGGAAGGGCAGCTGTGAAAGAACTAGAAAAGCTTCAAGGAGTAAAGATACACAACTGAGCACAAAAGTTAGAATCGTCCAAGCAATTGTATTCCCCATCACCGTGCAAGAGCTGGACAGTTATGAAAGCAGACAGAAGGAAAATCAACTCATTAGAGATATAGTGCTGGAGAAGAGTGCTTAGGATTCCATGGACAGCCAAAAAGAACAGATCAAGCCAGAGATTTCCTTAGAAGCCAAGATGATTAAATTGAGGCTGAGGTACTTCGGCCATATAATGAGAAGGCATGGATCACTGGAAAACATAGTAATGCTAAGAAAGGCAGAGGGTAGAAGAAGGAGAGGAAGGTCGCATGTCAGATGGACTCAGTCAGTGGGGATATGGGCATGGGCTTGCAGAAACTAAGAAGAGAAGTGGAAGATGGGGGTTCTTGGAGGTGTCTCATCTACAGGGTTGCCATGATTCAAGATCAACTCAAAGGCAGACAACTCTAGTTTGGATGTTGTTGTTCCTGCTAACCACCTTTAAGTCAACTTCGACCTATGACAACCCTATCAATGAAAGTCACCCTATCCTCAACCACCCTGCTCAGGTGTTGCAGACTCATGACAATGGCTTCCCTGATTGAATCTATCCATCTGGTATGTGGACGTCCTCTTTTTCTATTGTCGTTCCTTTATCTAGCATTCTCAACTCTTGTAGTGAGTCCTTTCTTCACATGATACAAAATGCGACAACTTCAGTTTAATCATCTTTCCTTTCTAGGGAGAATTCAGGCTTGATTTGCTCTAGGACCCCTCCCCCCATTTGTATTTTTGGATGTAGATTTCTTTAAACTGAATTCCATTTGTTGTGACAAGGGTGGGACATAAACCCAACAAATAAATTAATATCATACATAAACCCTACAAGACTAGAAACATTTTTAAAACTGAATGCAGCCACAAAGGGAAGACAAGAAACGTGTTAATACTCTTAAAAAAGACCCATCTATCAGATAATCCAGTCAAACTTTGGTTGGCTTTCAGGCACAGAGGTTCATCTTGCATTTATAGAATATTCTTTCTCTTTTCTGTAAAAACATGCTCATTAGATATAAACATCTCAATAGCAGCTTTTGGCTAGTTGGGATCTTTAGTCCAAACAGGTAACTTCTCCAAAATATGTAATTTACAACTGGGGTATGGAAAGCAAGATGGGGGCTCTGCAGCTGTGCATGTTCTTTGCAGATTCTGTGGCTGTGAAATAATCTTACCGTCAGAATCCTTCTGGTCAGGGTTAAATGTGAGGCGGCAATTGTCCCTGTCATCTGGGATACCATCATTGTCATCATCAGGATCACAAGCATCCCCTTTCCCATCCTTGTCATGATCTGCCTGGTTGGCATTGGAAATGTAAGGACAGTTATCTTTGTTGTTCTGGTGACCATCTTCATCAATGTCCTCATTGTTGTCACACTGGTCACCAACCAGATCATTATCCACATCAGTCTGAATGGCAGAAAGAGAAAAAGATTGGAGTTTGGGCAATGGTAGACTCCTGCCTTTCAGGAATTTCAATGTATGGTAAAGACATTACCAAATCATTACCATCACCATCAATGTCCTGAAAGCATTTTAAAGATATTGGGATTGTCCCAGAGGTGTAAATTACATCTGGCATCATGATTCCTGACTGAAATTCCAGTTTGCATCCAGTGAATTTAGTCATAATTAAATGTATTAGTTAGACATATATCTCACTTTGATCAACATGAAATATTCCCAAGTAAATGAGTACTGTACATGAGTGCTCCTACATTGTAATTGTATGCATGCCAACTGAAAAGTTTCATTCAACTGAATTGGTATTATCCGCCTATAGGATGTCTTACAAGATGTCTTTCTTGATCTGGAGGGAAAGCGGTATACAAATAAAAGTTTTTATTATTATTATTATTATTATTATTATTATTATTATTATTATTATTATTATTATTA